>NC_066586.1:17305811-17383311 GCF_905475345.1 Vespula vulgaris | reverse complement strand
AAACACGGAAATGATTCCGCTGCCGGAGGAGTTCCCATGAGGCTGCTCGAGAACGTCGGGACCGGTGCAATAAACAATAACCAGCGGCTGTGACCGCAGAAAACGAAGCGATCGAAGAGAGAGAGAGAGAGAAAGAGAGAGAGAGAGAGAGATGAATCGATCGTGAAACGAAATGAGAGAGAGAGAGAGAGAGAGAGAGAGAGAGAGAGAGAGAGAGAAAGAGCCAGGGGGCAACTCTTTTGCTTCATCCTTTCTTTTTCTTCGCTCATCTTCGCTTATTCCCCCTCCTTTCCCTCTCCTCTCTTCGTACTCGTATTCTTTCGATTCTCAACGATCGATTCTCGCAAACTCGAGCGTGAGATCGAGCTCGCGCGAATTTTGTCTTTCTTTCGTATCGTCGTTCTCGAAGGATTCGATGCTTCGCAAGAAGATTATATTCGAGCAGATATTAGGTATTCGGGATTTGTCTTCTTTCTGAATACTTTTCTTTTTAAACGATTCTTCTAAAATTTATTTTATTTTTTTATTTAATATCTTGCACATTACACAGTTAATAAATGCAAGAATGAATATTGTATATATATATATTTGTTTTATTGTGAATTAAGTAATTGTACGATTAAAAAGAAATGATAGGTCCCCTTATTTGTTTATCAGATGTTTATTATTCATTAAAAACAATCGATTTAGAATTTCAATCAATAAATATATATATATATATATATATGTATATATTTTTTTATTGTTAATTAAGTAATTGTACGATTAAAAAAGAGATAATACTTGTTTGTTCGTTAGATGTTTATTATTAATTAAAAACAACCGATTTACAATTTCAATTAATAAATAAATAAATAAATATATATATATATATATACATATATACCTGCATACATATATACGTACATTACCATGATTCAAAGATCGACGTAAACTTTCGATGATAAAATCAATGATAAACAGCAAACTGAACGGTCTAGAATACCTACTGAAACCCCAGAAATCAGGAGCAGCACACGAGCAAACTGCTCTCTCTCTCTCTCTCTCTCTCTCTCTCTCTTTCTCTCTTTTTCTCTCTTCTTCTCTTTCTCCTCCACCTGTTATGCTCCTTTCACGGTTATACGAGCGTACTCGAGGATCCTCCGGATGGAATGGTAAATTGCGTATTTACTCGGCCATATTCCGAAGGAAGGGTAAACCGCCAGGCCTAGGAGCGGTCGGTCAATAAAATATCATTGATATTCCCTTACGTGAGCTGAGAGAGAAAGAGAGAGAAAAAGAGAAAGAGAGTCCGGTCTAACAGCGACGCCTCGTTAGAACGCTTGTTTATCGTCGTTATTATTACGTACCGCACATGCATTACGCCTCTCTCTCTATCTCTCTCTCTCTCTCTCTCTCTCTCTCTCTCTCTCTCTCTCTCTCTCTCTCTCTCTCTAACTTTCCCCCCTAATAACTCCCTCTCTAGTTTACCCTCCCTTTTCTAACTTCACCATGATCGTGATTACATACCTTTACAGGTGCTCGCAAAACGATCGCTTGCTTGGCTATCGAGAAATTGGAGAGTCTCCTCTCTCTCTCTCTCTCTATCTCTTCTTCGTAACTGTGTTTTGATATCAAGAACGAGAGAGAACGAGAGAGAGAGAGAGAAAGAGAGAAGATGTCCAACGATTTGTATCTTCATGCATCACGAGTATGATTTCGTTATCGCTAACCACGACACTTGGTACGATATGAATTTTACTGCAAGCTACATAGGATCCATCGAAATAACTATCTTAAGATCTATTTATCGGCATGAAAAAGAGAAGAGGAGGGTGCGGAGATTTGTACGAACGGTAACCAACGTTTCGAAGGACTCATCTCTCTCTCTTTTTTTTTTTTATATCCTTCGGCACTATCACGAGTCCTGGTGTAAAGTATAGGAAGTAACCAAAGCACCGTAGCTTCTGGTAGCTCGAACTGATAAGTACACGCGATACTAAGACTCCAAGTATGGATAAACGCGATCGAATAGGATCGACGATACTCCCGCGATTTCTCTCTCTCTCTCTCTCTCTCTCTCTCTCTCTCTCTCTCTCTCTCTTTTGATCCCTAATCGTAAATATCCAAGTACGTCGAGGAGAAAATATCGGATTTTGTCGCGAGAAATGCTGTGTGATGATACAGGAGAGAGAGAGAGAGAGATAGATGACGTAGAGATAACGATACAAGCACCTGTTAAAGAAGAAGACTTCGAGTATATCTTTCGTTAGGATCTTACCGTGGATGGTCTCTCATCTCGTTCAAGTGAGATGTCCTCTTTCGACGGTAATTTATAATAGATACGATCATACGCTTCGGCGTGCTCCTCGAAACCATTTTTTATTTCCTTCTTTCTTTCTTTCCTTCTTTCTTTCTTTCTTTCTTTCTTTTCTTTCCTTCTTTCTTTTCTTACTTCTTTTCTTCCTACCTTCTTCTCTTCTTTCTTTATTCTTCTTCTTTCCCTTCTTCTTTCTCGCTCTTTGTATTTTTCTTCGAACAGTGGTTAGTGAAGAGAGAGAAGGAGGAGGGAGGTAGGGTGGTGACAGTCGTATGCATAGCTCGAAAGTATGCAACTAAGCAAGATCGTCGATCTGCTCGTTACCGAGTAACAACGTAATAGCAGAGTCAATATTGAGAGAGGAGAAGGAGTTTTATCGAGATCGTTGTCGATAAAAGATTTCGTGCGTGTGCGTGTGCGTCTGCGTGTGTGTGTGTATATTTTTTCTTTATATTTTTTTTTTCTTTCTTCTTTCTTAAGAAAGATAAAATTATAAAATTTCTACGACGTCGAATGGAACGACACGAAATTATTTCCTTTTAATTTTGACATTTCGACAAACGATGAATCTATTTAATCATTCAAATATTAAGATAAATTAGATCGATATACTCGTCTATATATGCGATTAAGAAAATTTCTTGATTAGCTCAGAATCGAGTACAACGTTGTTGACATTCATTAGCAAGTATAACTTGGGAACCGTTTTCAACCTGTTCTCCCTCCATCCCCTTCATTCATCCCTCCCTCCTACTCTCCCTCCCCCATTCCATTTCCGGAACAAAACCGTGGCATCCTTCGACTCGATCGCTTCTCCTTCCCGCAGTTATTGTCGCAGTTGCAGTGGCAGCGGCTCGTAAAAATAATTACGCCTGGTTTTTATTTCCCAGCCTCTTTTCTTTTTCTTTTTGTTTCTTATTCTTCCTCTTTTTTTCTCCTCTTCTCTCTTTCTCTCTTTCTTTCTTTTTTTGTTCTTTTTTTTTCTCTTTTTTTCTCTCTTTTTTTTTACGTTCAACGATAAAGAATATTCTCTGTTACCTCTTTTACGATCGTGCGTCTTCCCTCTGTCAAGGTATGTGAAAGTTATTAGGGAACGCAGGTCATTATATGCATTCTTTGTTATTTATATTCCTTTTACGTGGATACGTACTACGTATTGTACATAAACAAGTTTTTGTCTTAACTATAGAAATGTATATATGTATATGTATATATATATATATATTTATTTATTTATTTATTTGATGAAAAAAAATATGTTCACATTAAAAAAGAGTCTCCTCGATTTTTTTACGTTCGTTCGTTATTATGTTCGATAAATCTCGAAGTACACAACATTTATCGTTCTCGATTACAACGAGAGAAAAAAAAGGAAAGAAAGTAAAATAGAAAAGAAATAGAAGAGAGAAAAAAGAAAATTATATTTTATTCGAGACTCACCTTGTTAAAGATTTCCCATAGAAATTATATTCGTACGTATACATACATAAATATATATAAGGTATATATATATATATGTATATATACGTAATATATACATATGTAGATATACCGTATACGTATTAGCCCAGTAAAAAGATTCGTGCGAGTACCATCGCCTAGCCGTGCCGTTTACTTTTAATGCACTATAAAATCTACTCGCCAGGAGAATAATTTGCGGCGCGAAGACGTTTGCTATATTACGCCGAGGATTCCAATAAAGATCGAAGGATACCTTCCGCGTACTCGCCGCTTATTCATCCTCGATATCACTTTAACGATCGCTCCGAATTCTTCAAGTTCTTCTATTTCTTTTTTTTTTTTACCTTTTTCTTTTTTTTTTTTTTTCTTTCCTTTACTCGTTTCTCTCTCTTAGAATTATTTATGGGAAAATCATTGATAACGATATTAAAAATAATTCCTTTAAATTTTCATCGAAATTTATATATATATATATATGTGTGTGTGTGTGTATGAATGTATGTGTGTAGGTATAAAGATAATCAGGATTAGAAATAAATTTATGAATTATTCGGGAATAGAATTTTCCATGTAAAATAAGTTTGTAATAATTTGTATCATTCTAGTCCGTGCAATGTTTACAATCTTGTTTAAAAATTTAATGAAATATCTTATGCACGAGATTCGAGTTATAAGTTGAGTTTATCATACATTGCTTTAACTATCGTTCCAAATTCTTCGAGTTCTTTACGAAAGATTTTCTCTCTATTTTTGTATTCTCCTTACGTCTTTTTCAATATTATTTATATTGAAAATCCTTCGATAATATAGCTAAGAATAATTTCATTGAAAGTTCGTCGATATTTATATACGTAGATATATGAAGATTATCAAGGATCCAAAATTCGATTAGGATAACTCGTAAATAGAATTTTCTATGGAAGAAGTTTCTGTAATACTTTTTGTAATTCTATCTTTCTAGTTCGTGCGATGTTTAGAAAATTACGTTTAAGAAAATTATTTCAATATTCTATGCATAAAGTCCAAAATATGTTGAGTTTCTTTAAAGACGAGGCGGAAGTAAGCTCGTCTTCGTGTGGTTGCAAGAACCACCCTAACACAATTTATGAGAGACCAGTTAACATGACATCCTCTCTCTCTCTTTCTAGCGAACCAACGCGTTCTTATAAAAGCTTACATTATGCGTAGGTACTTTCTACGTAGTCTAGCCATTGATGTTTTCATTAATTTTCCGAGATGGCCGGTAATTTCTATCGTGACACGACGACGACGACGACGATGAGGACGAGAAAGAAGAAACGAAACACACGAGAAGCCGCCTAGGTACCTACCTAAAGGCACTACCTTAACCCAAAGTTATTGTTTATTCAATATCATGTACACATTTGTATGCGCTATCATCTGATCGTAAAATTATTTAGCGTCTTATTAGATCTTTTATGAAGAAGCTTCTTCTTTTACGTTCTTTCACAAAGATTATCAAGAATTTCTTTTATCAAATATCTTCATTTTACATATATATAAATATATTTATTTATTTATTTATTTATATTTTTTTCTTTATATATTTATACGTATAAGTGTATAAATAATAATGATAAAAATAAAGGAAGAGTCGATCAGAGAATTTTTCTTTCGTTATCGATGCAATCGATTTAGTTAGTATTACAAATACAATTATTTCTATATCACGTTATATTATCTTTTATATATGATATCGTAAACGATTATTATATTTGCAGTGGTAGAAAAAAGAAAAGAAAGGAAAAAGGTTATAAATACGGACATATAGTATAGCGACGTTATTCAGATATTAATTTGGATAAAATTTTTGTAAAAGATTGTTTCACGGTCGACAGTAAAAGTGGACCGATTCCGAAGGATGATTGATAATGACTCGTAGTATAATAACAATGCTCGAACATTGCCGCTTGCCCGTTAAGTAGTCGTGAATGTAAAGTGCTCGCGTGGATTCAACGAGCCATAGCGAAATACGCTTGCGCCGTGGCCCCCACTTAATGGCTCGACTATCAACGCCGTACGTTTACTCTTGATCCTCTCCAATCTCCGAGCGTGTAAGATCAACCTCTTCTGCGTGCAGTCTCGATCACGTCGAGAACGAATCATCTTAATAGCGCCAATATCGATGCACTTTTCGGGATAGAAACAACCAAACTACAATTACCATATATATATATATATATATATATATATATATATATATATATATATATATATATATATATACACACACATATGCATATATAGTATATATATATATATATATTTTATAATTGTTGTGTATATATAATACATATGTGGTGATATGCCATATGTATATATATATATATTATATTATTATATAATTATATATTATAGTATATGTATTCTATATATATATATATATCTTACAGTATATATATATATTATATACATCTTATAGTGTATATATACACACCATATAATAACATTTTATAGTTATTATATATAATATATATAGTATATATTATATAATATTATATATATTATATATATGTATATGTATGTATATATATATATATGTATATATTTTGTCTTGTTTTTATATAGTATATATATATATTTTATAATTGTTGTGTATATATAATACATATGTGGTGATATACCATATGAATATATATATATTATATTATTATATAATATATATATTATATATTATAGTATATGTATTATATATATATATCTTACAGTATATATATATGTATAAGACATATCGAGATATAGACAGATAGATCATAGAAGCAATTTCTTAAGAAAATCATAGTTTTGTCGGCTAAGGAAAGATATTACGTTCATTCGTGGCCGCTTTCAAAGCCGCTCGGCGATATCATTATTTCGACTAGAATGATAATTGAACGATTGCGCTTGCGGCCCTAACAAGCGTTCCTCGCGGTAACGGCCGATTGTTTCGGGACACGTGCCCAACGCGAGCGTGACGATCAAGTTTCTTCCTTATTTTCTTAGTTCATAAACATTATACGTAAATGTTCTTTGCTAAGTATTTTTTTTTTTTTTTTTAAACGACGCTTTATACGTTCACTTTTATTAATAACATCGGGAAAAAGTTCGCTTCTCTTTTTCTTTCTTTTCCTTTTTCTTTTAATTTTCTTTTTCTTTTTTTGTCTAAAAAAATAGAAGCTCACTCGTATCATTAATTCGTTTATCAAATTTACGTGAACTTTCGATTTCCATGATAATGTTTCATAAAAAATTGTTTAATTAGTTATTGACGATAGGCTTGGAAAGAAAATAAAAAATATGGAGAAAATTCTGTCGTTTAAAAGTAATATTTTTTTTTTTTTTTTGCAAATTCCTACGTACACTAATCACGAAGATATTCTCGTGTAAATGAAAGATGGTTACGTTGACTCGCTGACCTATATATCATTCTAATTGGCCGAGTGACATACTAACTTATATAAATTCCGAGAAATTACGTGGTCAGACTGAACAAGTTTTTTTTCGGCTTCTGTCACTACTACTACTACTACTACTATTGCTACTACTACTACTACTGTTGCTGCTACTACTACTATTACTACGAACAGGTGTGCTATACGAGTTATGAATGGAAATCTTTCAAAGACGATATCTACGAAAAGAAAAGTCGTAAAGACTTGAAACAAACATCGTTTGCAATCTCAATTCATTCGGTATTCGTTTAAACACAGAAATAATATCGGTATAATAAAATCAATTTTGTTAATAATTTTTAACATGAAACGTTTATCCTTTTCTTTCGTAATAAGGATAGGATAAATAGAGTTCGTAAAAAATGCTCATCATAATTATGTAATTACATAAATTTTATATCGTTAAACCGATCGAACATACTTTCGTAACAAATATATATATATTATATATTATCATATATAACAATATAATATTTATCATTATATATGATATGAAATAACAAAAATTTGTATTTGTAATTGTGTTTTAGATTATTATTTTGTGTCTTGTTTTTATTTAAAATGAAAAGAAGAAATGAAAGATTTATTAATAGTCGGTAATGAGTACGAAAGAATCGATCCATGTAATCATGTACAATTGAAAGATCGGAAACTCGAAAGGATTTAACATTCGAAAAGCGAATATGCTCTCTACGTCGTAGCTACTTCAACCGAAAATCATTTTGCAATGCGGCGTGACAGGCTATCATCCTCTGAAACCGCAATCCCAGTTATTGTACACCCACCGACAGTGCCACACAGTGCCGCAGTAGGGATGGGTCGGTGGACTCGACTGCGGCCAGCCATTATCCACGTCCGGTCAAGTGTTTCTAAACTCTCGATTCTGGTGAACGTTCTTCGCTCGGTTCCATTGTATATTGGCTGATACGAAATGTTCTTTAAAGTTTATTTAACAATATAACGATAATAAAAATTTTAATAATAACGAGATGAAGAAATATTTCAGAGTAAGAAAGAAAAAAGCAAAATAAAGAAACGATCGACGACGCAACGTATTTAAATAACGAACGATATAATCTGATGATAATAATAATAAGAAAATAAGAGATGATAAATGAAATAATACATTTGTTAATGATACAACGTTTTCGTGCTTCGTCTAAAAAATCTTTCGAGCTCGATGATATTATCCGACGATTCGATACGAGATAGATATTAGACATAGATTATTTTGATATTAAAGTTTTGTCTAAACGACGATTCAATCTTTGTCAATTTTTCGACACGAGATTTGTATAAAACGGTCGAATGTTAAATTCTACGATAGGATTTTCGCTTCCGACATACTTTCTATTCGACTACCGCACGCATTTTCAAGCAGTTTGCGACAATAAGATTCGCTCTGATTAGTTCTACCTTCTTCAACATAGACAACCATTCTTCTCGATATTGCGCTAGGAGAGAAATACACAAAGAGAGAAAGAGAGAGAGAGAGAGATAAGTAAAAGTAGAAAAAAAGATAAAAAAGAAAAAATAATTGAGGATTGCAATATCGATTAAAAACATGGATACCTTGGCAACCTGTTTGGTTAACCGATAAAACGACTATCGTTTTAAGATTTATTAGATTTATAGACCGGTCTAAAGGGAACGGAATAAGAGAGTTGCTGAAGAAATTGGTCGCTTTCTTGCTCACCATAAACGTACTAGTAGGCTAGATATAGTACTGGTATGTACGATAATTTTCAACGAAATAAATCAAAAATATTAAGTCTAAGCTAGGAAAGAAAAAATAAAAAAAGGAAAAGAAAGAAAAAAGGATATTAAAAAAAATACATAATACATAATCACTGAGAAAAGGAGGGTTGCAAGCATCGAGATTTCCGGTCATTATTAACTCGTACTAGACTTAACTCGTTTGAAGAACGAAAATATATTTTCGTTGTTTAAACACACACACACACGCATGTGCGTATGTTATATCTATGCATAAATATTTATAGCCGACGATAATGCGTTGGTACAGATGGTCGAACAAAAAGAGAAAGAAAGAAAGAAACAGAAAGAAAGAAAGAAAAAAAAAGAAAGAAAGAGGAAGGAGAGAACAAGAGAGAGGCTAAAGTATGATCTTTTTTCAATGCAATTTTTCGATCAAAATGGACGATAAATTGCCGCATCCAGTGGCGTACGTCGACCAGTAACTATGGGAAATACTGAGGATGGAACGTTTAGGGTCCGAGGCCGTATTGAAATTCCGCTCTCGGAGTCAAAGGACGAACCGACGACGGGAGCTTCTTCCTTCTAGGATCAACTCTACAAGATACATAACATATATATATATATATACATATATATATATATGTATAAAAACGAGAGAGAGAGAGAGAAAGAGAGAAGGAAAAGGCTTAAGAGGCTCCACTGGTATTCCGGATCAATTAACCGAACGCTGTGGAGGTTAACGCGGATATGAAAAGGGACGACGGCGTTACTAAGCCGAGTGAACGAGCCCTTAGGTATGCGTGTACGCAGATGGTAGAGCTAAGCAAAATGCTCGTAACCGACTGATATATCGTGCGAACGAGTTCCACCAGCTAGAGTGGAACGAAGGATCGCCGGGGATCTTTATTATTTGTACTTTTCTACGATTTTGTTTTTGCAAAATAAACATAGGTATATACTTATACACACACGATATGTATGTATGTATGTATGTATGTATGTATGTATGTATAGGTATACGTTATTGTTTAAACGTTTTTTGAGATTAACAAAGTTATATGGACGGATTTGTGATAACGAGTGTTTATTGTCAAGAAAAAAGGAAACTCTGTTTATTGGTACGACACGTATAGAGATAGATAGATAGATAGAGATAGAGAGAAAGAGAGAGAGAAGAGATTGTCACCTGCAGAGGTACACCTAACTATTACGAAGCCGCTGCACCAGGTGTGTCCACCCTTCCCTTCGATAGAATCTCGATCTTTATCTGTTCTCTACCTTGTTTCAGAGCGTAGAAACACTCGTCGACGATACCAACTTCTTCTTCTTCTTCTTCTTCTTCTTCTTCTTCTTCTTCGTTTACTTCTTCTTTTTCTTCTTTTAGAGTAAAAAGAAGAATATTGCGAGATCGAAGGAGGAAGAAAATTTTCTCGCCATGGGCGAGAATTACTTGATATCATGTCTTTTAATATCTGGATATATATTCCGACGGTCAAGATATCATCTTTTCTTTTTTCTTTCTCTCTTTTTCGCCCTTTCTTGTTTTCATTTCTTCTCTAGTATAAATTAAATCTATCGATATCCGTTTATTTTATTACATACGAATCGATCGGTTATTATTTACGATATTAATAGTGATCACGATAGGCGAGTAGAAAGAAAATTTTTTATGAAATCATTAGAAAAAAAAAATATATATATATATATATATGCAAGCGTGATACCATATGTGTGTGATTTAGGGCAATTTTATAATCGTCAATGCTACGTTTCGTTATCTAAAAGAAAAAAGAAACAACAAAAAGAAAGGAAAGTAAATAAATAGATAAATTGATAAATTAATAAATAAATAAATAAGAATCTAATCGTTCAATTTGCATGATAAATGCAAATGACGGCTTTAACAAACGGATATGAGAAAGAGAGAGAAAGAGAGAAAGAGAGAAAGAGAGAAAGAGGGAGAGAGAAAGAGATACACGTAATATATCTCGCATTAGCTTAGAATGTTAAAGCGGACATATTATATTTGATATAAGCAACGTTCGATCTTTGCTTATAGCCGACGGTATCGAAAAGCCTACGCCTATCACCATTGCGTGCACATTGTTTATGAGATTCTTTAATAATCCTGTTAGATATGCATCGATCGACGCCATTACTAAACGTTCTATATAATACATACATCTTATCTTACCTATTCCAACGTAACTAGTATAGTTCTTATGGTATATCTATACCATAATATCTATTTATCTATGTATATCCGCGACCTTTTCGTTTCTCAAGAATCACAATCGAATTATCGGTAACATTCCAAATGTTGTTATCTGTCAACGTTAATTAGAGTATCTAATATGAAAGGGGTGAAGGGAGAAAGGTGGTTAGAAAAGAGAGGATAAAGAGATAAATAGATATAAAGAGAAAGAGAGAGAGAGAGAGAGAGAGAGAGAAGAAATAAATAAAGGAAAAGAAAAAGAAAAAAGAAAATACACAACTTTGGTCTAACACGCGTGACGAAACTCGAGCAAGTATTTTAGAGAGTAAATATATACGTACATATCTACGTATATGTATGTATATATCTCTCTCTATATATATATATAGATATTTAATACTCCCTTATACAAAGTTTGCTGGATAAAGTAAAATTGAAATTATTCCGGGTTCGTGGTATATATCAGCGCTAATCGAGACGGCGTAACTTAATACCACTCAGAAACGGCCGCTAGCTTGCAGAACTTTGATATATATACATATATACATACATACATACATACATACATACATACATACATATATATATATATATATATATATATATATATATATATATATATATATATATACATACATATAGCGTCCCGCGAGCGCGGAAGCCGAGGATTACAAGCGGTCGTCTTTATCGGACCAACTTATCATAGACTTTTGTGAGCTGGGGCGGTTATGCAAATAGAGCTCTCTCTCTCTCTCTCTCTCTCTCTTTCTTTCTTTTTCTTGTCCCCTTCTTACTCCCTCTCATTGTTTTTATATATAGAGGAAGCATACGCTCGCGTAGAAAAGCCGGGCCTTACCGTAAGGCCCTTCTGGCGAATCGCCAGAGTACCAAGCATTAAGCTTCGCTCTAAACGTACGATCATAATGATCGCCATTGACGACGACCATGAGCATCGATATTAACCTTTCGACTTTCTTTTTCTTTTTTCTTCTATCTCTTTCTTTCTTGTCTTTTTTTTTTCTTTTTTCTTTTCCCTCTTTTTTTTTTTTTCTTTTTTTTCTTCTCAGCCTCGACGAAGGACCGAGATAGTATGTATCGTACGTAACGAATCGCTTTTAATAAAACTTGATTATTATATTACTTTCATTATACGTATTATAGTTATATATTGCAGTCACGCGAACTAGTTTTCGAAAGTTTCTAGCCTATCGCAAAAGGGACAATTCGATAACTTCCGTCCAACTTCGATAACTTACGTAAGTATGTATGTATATATATATATATATATATATATATATATATATATATATATATATATATGAAGCCAATCTCGTGACTCTTGTGAGTATCTATATGTATTTTAATAATGCTGTACAGGGTGGACATCGTAATGGTGATCACGATGATTTTGAAGGTACTTGCGATAATTTGAGTGTGAAGAAAAAAATATAAAATAAGAACAAAAAATCAGTATCATCAAAGGAAATTTAACAATTTCTAATCGTAGATAAAAAATGTGACTAGATCAAACACATTTTTTGTTTTGTCACATTACCGTTCGTATCTCCAAAATTATAATTACTGTCATGAGTAATATATACACACACATATATATATATATATAAAATATTATAATAACAATAATACTATATACATACATTACTATATTATTTATTATACTTATTAATATATTACTATTATTATTATAAATAATAATACATATATATTCAATCTATTTTATCCATTATTATAAGATTACATTAAAAAAATTCAAGTATTAAAAAATATTCGATAAGCTCGAAGAGTTTATTAATACAATATCTTAGAATTATATATAGACACTGATCGGCGAAGTATGTATGTCTCCGGTCAAGAGTTCACGCGAATCGATAGATACTAATATTAATTCCATTCTACCATGTAAGAAAATGCTTTAAGAGATTATATCAAAAGGGCAACGAGAAATGATCTTACAGTTTGCCCTGCAAATCGGAACGACCGCTTCAAGAGAATATATATATATATATATATATATATATATATATATATATATATATATAATGAATATATATATGAACCTTCCTTCTCTCTCTCTCTCTCTTTCTTTTTCTCTTTATATATATATATATATCTTCAGCGGGAAAATCATCCGTATTATCCACTAGTACGATGAGATTATGATAATTTCTAGGAGTAGCTGAGAGTAGCCCGCTCAGTACTCATTTTTCCCTTTCCATCCGGCAGCGACCGATATATCAACGTTACGTGAAACGGGCCAGTGCTCGATCGACGTTAGAGATAAGACCCACGGAAGAAATTCTACGCCACCGTCGTCGTCGTCGTCGTCGTCGTCGTCGTTGTCTTCGTTGTTGTTGTCGTCGTTGTCGTTGTCGTCATCGTCGTCGAAACGACGTCCTCGTCTCGACGATATTAATCGAAAATTAGATACGCTCGTCCTTTCTCTCTTTCTCTCTTTCTCTTTTTCTATCTCTCTCTCTCTTTATTTTTTGTAAAAAAACGATTCATTTGACACCGATGATAACTTCGAATGAGGATTTCATATGTGTGTGTGTAATATCGTATTAGTAATCATTAGTAATCATTGAAAAGGCGATTTTTTTAAAAGAAAATTTACTTTTCGTTTGAAATAAATCAAGTTTTATTAGATACTGATTCGTTCGAGAAGATCAACGGATATATACGTGGAAAGAAAGAAAGAAAGAAAGAAAGGAAGAAAAAAGAAAAGAAATAGAAAGAAAAAATACTATTGAGAACTTTAATTGAGGTATAAATCTTACGGTTGGTAATTATAAAAATTATTATCCAGTAATCAATTATTAACTAACGTATAAAAATAATATATTATGTATCTATTTAATATTATTCCAGCAATTGGATATTAATTATAGATAATAAAAGTTTTTGATTTATATCAATTGAATTAGCGCAATTATTACTCCTCGTGAAATAAAAGTTTGATTCTATTGAAGATTCAGTGAGAAGTATTAAAATTTCTTTTCGAAACGAGAATGATCGGTATAAATGAAGAAGACGAAACGTTTCTTCGAATTTTGACGTTGATTCGAAATCATTTATTCGACCGGATATTCATTATTTATTACTACTTATAAAGTACGTATAAAATGATATATATATATATCTTTTTAACAATATATCAGTCATTACTAATTATTGACAAATAAAAATATGATTTATATATCAATTAAATAACTACGATTACTCGTCGTAAACTAAACTGTCGTTGTATCGATTAAAATTTCATTCGAATCAAATCTAATGATCCAAACGATGATATAATCTATTGTAGTCTAATAATCTAATCGAAAGATTAAACTCGGATAAAAGTTTGTTTGTAAAAAAAAAAAGGTTGACCTTGAATAGAATAAAGATAAATTTCAATTTCAATTTGGACGTTGCTCTTTAGAATAATCGGTTCGAGAAAACGTTGGGTGTCCATTTCAGTTGGGTATCTAATCGAGGCAAACCGCGACGCGACGATTGGTCACGTCGCGAAAGATTTATGAAATACCCTCCTCCACGTCGCGCGGCAGCAAGTAGCGACATTTATATGCACGTTACATCCTCGATTACAGTTATTAGCTCGACGTAATGGGCCAATAAAAATTTTATGTTATGCCCGTCATTCGTGCCGTAAAACTCGACGAACCTACGACAGGAAGAAGAGGAAGAGAAAGAGAAAGAGAAAGAAGAGAAGGAGGAGGAGAAATAGAAGGGATTCATAGATCAATTTCTCTTCTTCTCTTCCTCTCTCTTTCTCTTCTTCTTTCTCTCTTTTTCTTTCTTTCTCCATTTCTACTTGTAACACGAATGCAAATAAATTTTTCTCATGAAAATCCAATCGAACCTTATCCGGTTTAAGTCGATGCAACCTTAACGTACCGTACGTGTTGTCTCTCTAAACTTTCACCAAGAAAACAACGGAATATACTATACGTAAGTAGGTACGTTACAAAGTTACTTACTTACTTACTTACTTGGGTACGTATAAGATTCTTGTCTAGTGGTAAGAAAATTGAGAGAGAGAAAAAGAAATAAAAAAAGAGACAAAGAAAAAAGAGCTCCAGCCGTTCTATCAGATCGAGAGTATTCTAGGACGAGTTACGAAGAAAAGAAAAGGAAAGAAAAAGAAAAACAAGAAAAGACAAGAATAAAAGAGCGGAAAAAATATATATATATTTTTTACACGATCGAAAGAAACATCTATTCGACGTAATCGGAATAAATATAAAAATCGATATCTCTCCTCGTGAGAATGAACACACGCAGCGGAGAAAGAGAAATCGATTGGCCATCGAGAAGTTAAAAAGAGAAAGAAAGAAAGAAAGAGAGAGAGAGAGAGAGAGAGAGAGATGACTAACTCAAAGGAAAAGAGAAAAAGAGAAAGAGAGAGAAAGAAATAAAGATACGATCTCTAATTGTTCTTGATTCAGTGGAAAAATGGATTCAGCGGTACTATGTCGACCAGAGCTCGACAAGGCCCCACACGTTGGGCCCGTTTACCAACTCCTATCCATGTTGGATAACGCACGTATATAGCTCGCAAAGAGCGAGTGAGAGCACGCTAGCTAGCGCACGCTTCGAGGCGAAAGGTCAACATTGGCTACCGCCACAACCACCATCGCCATTACCACCGGTATCAGCATCACCACCACCACCATCACTACCACTGTCACCACCATTACGCTACTATCACGAAAGAACAACATAGAAAAGCAACTGAATTTCGTAATTCAACAGAATGGACGTATACGTAGATGTATGTGTAAATACATACGTATCGATCATTTAAACGTCCAAATATTTGTACAGCATGTTCGTTTATTTTCTTTTATTATAATAACAATAATATGATGATGATGATGATGATGTTGGTATTCGAGTTTGGAAAAAAATTGCATATAGACTATTTATTCTATTTATTGTTTTTCGTTTATGGTCCCTTCTCGGTTATGTGTTATACTCGTATCAGGTGGTAAAGTAACTCCTCGCGATTGTAAAAATGATCGCGAATAAGTTGTACCGAATGATCTCGATAAGAGCGAGGAAGAGGAAACGATCGAAACGAAATGAGTTTAAGAAGAAATAACGTGTGGTTATATCGTAGCAAGAAAGAAAGGTCTTGATTGGTCGATAGAGTTGTTTAAAGTTCGATCTTACGTGTTCTCGAATCAGTCCGGAATAGATGCGCAAGTATCTCGTGGGTGTGGTAAAGAGATAATTAGAAACTTATCGACGCTTTATGTTGTTAAAATTATGGTAGATAGTTAGATAGGTTAGGGATAAGTAATAGCGGTAATAGTGGTAGTAGAAATAGGTAGTAGTAATATAGATGGGTGGGTGGGGTATGATGGAAGGAGGGGATAGGAAGAGAAGAGAAGAGAAGAGAAGGGGGGGGTGGATTGTAAGGTTTATGCGTGGATGGATGATCAAGCAATTATATCAGAATTATTAGGAACGCCTACCAAAGCACGCATTTTCTTATCTATAGAAACGATTCGTTTAGATAAGAAAACCGTACCGAGATACGTTCTAACTTTATATAATTATACTGTTCTATTATATTATTTCTCTGAAAAGATCTTTCGAATAGATCTTCGTACACTACGAGGAGGAAAAAGAAAAAAGAAAAGAAAAGAAGAAGGAGACGAATAAGAAAAAAAAAAAGAAAAAAAAAGAAAGAATGTAGGAAAAGAAAAAAAGAAAACGAGGGAAAAGAAGAATAAAAAAAAGATTAAAAATAAAAGAAAGAAATTCTTTTCATCGACTAAGGAACTACGTGAGAGGAACGATGAAACTCTCTTTCTATCTGTCTCCCTCTCTCTCCCTCTCTCTCTCTCTCTACCTGACAATACTCGTTTCATATTCGTTGAACTATGTAATGCAAGGAACAGAGATTAATAATTTGCAGTTCCCACCCCGGTATTATCGGGGCACGAGGCAGGCGGATTGCGAACATCGTCGTCCGTAGAAGAAGGAGAGGGGAGCGAGAAAGAGAGTGAAAAGAGAAAGAAAGAGATGGAGAAGAGCGGTGTGCTCAGCAGCCGCGGCTGCAGGGTCGACCGGTCACGATGGCTCGGGTAATGATAGCCTGCCCTCGCCTCATAATCAGTCCCCCATCTTAATTTATGTTTGCCCCTGCCCGTCCGTCCGTCCATCCGTCCGTCCGTCGGTCCGTCGGTCCGTCGGTCCGTCGATCCGTCCGTTCATCCGTTCGTTCGTCGGTTGGTTGGTTGGTTGGTTGGTTGGTTGGTTCGTTGGTTGGTTCGTTGGTTGGTTCGTTGGTTGGTTCGTTCGTTCATCCAACTTCTCTTCGATGTAGGTACCTGCTCACTGCTGCTCGGGCTCTTTACTCCTGCTAATTTACCGTAATTCGACTGCGAGACAAGCCACGTCCTTTCGATTCTACCTTTCTCATTCACTCTAACCGATTTGTTAGGGGCATTTTACTCGTGAAACGCGACAGGATCGCTCGTATACTGTTTCCTGTTGTCCATCGATCACAAATCTTGGTAGCCCTTACCATTATCCTCGTCTCGTTCCCCTTCAAACTATCACCCACCCACCTATCTTGATCTCTTTCTTTCATTTTCTTTTCTTTTCTTTTTCTTTGTTCTCTTTTTTTTTCTTTTTTGTAAATCGAGTCAAACTCGATTGAACAATTTCTTTTTTTCTGTAGGCACGTAATGATATTTATCTAAGAGTGATGTTTATTCGTTGAAAGTTGTCAGAGCAAACTTTTTGATATCTTTTTTCTTTCTTTTTAAAATGAAAGAAAAAAGATCATCTTTACGTCGATAGTTTCGATCTGATCCAGATTTCGTATAAGGATCGATCGATAAAAACTTTTGGAGCAATAATATTTGGAATAATGAAAATGATGATTTAACAAGAATAATTTTTATGAGGAATAATTTGAGATTTGGAATTGTAAAAAAAAAGGAAGGAAAGAAAAAAGAAATAGAAAAAAAAGAGAGATAGAGAAAGAAACGTTAACACACCGACAGAGAGGAAAGATTCTATCTGATCCAGATTCGTATGAGGAGATTGATCGATCGTTTAGCCGATCGATATCCCACAACGAAACATTCATTCTCGTTCGATTATGATGTTTGCACACTTATCTGATTTCCTGCCCGTCATCTCGTTGCTCTCTTTATCCGTTCTATCTTTCACACCGATGATCACGCTTGAAATCGACAATAGTATTCGATTCAAAGACTAAAAGGAACCTCGCTATGTGATACAGTTTTTATTATTCATATTCAAAAGAGATTTCTCTTATATTTCGATATAAAACGAAAGATTGATTCTTTATTGTAAATGAATAATACATATCCTTTAAGTATCATTTTTAAATAGCAAACGTATAATATTTATTCTTTTGTTGTAATGTACGTATTTTTTATTTTTATAGAAAGAAGAAGATTTTAAGATTGTAAGTGGTGACCTAGTTTCTTCAGGATCAATCAGCTGATCCTTCGGTAAGTACCTACGTATCTACCTACCTACCTACCTAGCTACCTATCTAACTACTACAGTAGAATAAAATCAAAATGATCACGAGAAGAAATTTCTCCCTTTGCTCGTTAATCGAACGGTTGGATGATTCGAGAACCAGTTCGTAATCGGCCCAAGTGGAAAACTGGGCTAGCAAATAGATATTGATGATGATGATGATGATGATGATGATGACGTTGGCACGTGCTATGTGATACCTATATACCTAAATACATATATATATATATATATATATATATATATATATATATACACATATATAGGTTTGTATAAATCTAAGGATCGATCGATAAAAACTTTTGGAGCAATAATATTTGGAATAATAAAAATGATGATTTAACAAGAATAATTTTTATTAAGAATAACTTGAGATTTGGAAATATATATATATATACTTATACTATTAAAAAATATATATATAGATTTGGAAATACATATATATACATATATATATATATAATATATATAATATGTATACATATATAGGTATATATAAATATTATAGGTAGATACGTCACTTTTATCGCTTGTTATGAGAGCGATGAATACTTTTGAAACTTGGCTTCCTGTCGAACTATAATTGCGATATATATATATATATATATATATATATATATATATATATATCGCAATTATACATATCGAGGATACTACCAGTAAGACGCAGAGGTCTAGGTCTAGGAATCCATTGCTAACGTAGGCACTCGGGGCTGATATAGTTCAGTGCTCGCGAGGGTGCGACGTGTGGCCTCGTTACGTTAATGGCGTCATGCTCTGCCGCCCCAGACGACTATACCGCGGACCGCTTGGCTGAACCAGCATCATGCTTACTCTCTCTCTCTCTCTCTCTCTCTGTCTGTCTGTCTGTCTGTCTGTCTGTCTATCTGTTCGTCTTTGTCTCTCTCTCTCTCTCTCTTTCTTTCTCTCTCTCTCCCCCTTTCGTTGTTCTCCCTATCTTCATCTTACTTTAAAATCCCTACAATTCTACTAGATTTCTCTTACCACCCTGGCCAAGTTTTACAGGCCTGTTACGAGCTTCCTTTACTCCGAAAGCATCTTCAAACTTTCGAACTTCGAACTTTCGAATATCCACACCGAAGAAAATATCTCTGCAATCAAAAGCCTCTGACAAAATAAGTATATCCTTGTTTACTCTATCGTTTGTTAGGATTTAATGTTGCAATTTAATACCACATACGAATACGCATACATACATATATATATATATATACATACATATGTGTATGTATGTATCTGAATCGCGATCGGATTTATATAAATTCATTTTCCCTGATAAAACGTCCCGATCGATCGTCGTATAACTTGTATATGTATATTTTTTTTTGTATGTCTCTCGACGATCGCAAATCGCATTGTTTCTGAAACGAACGAAAAGAAGAGAAAAAAGGGAAAAGGAAAATAATTGGAAAGTCGGGAGATAGAAATCTAACGTCGGAATGAAAAGAGAAAAAAAGAAAAAAGGAAAGAAAAAATCGATTTATCTCCAGCGAGTATTTGCGTCCACGCGAAACGATTTTAAATAGAAGAGAGAAAAAAGAGAAAGAGACAGAGAGAAAGAAACAGAAAGAGAGAAAGAGAGAAAGAGAGAGAGAAAGAAATACAGAGAAAGAGGGTAAATCGATGGTAAATCGTTTTCGATGGCCAAGCATAAAGTTGGTACTCTAATTGGAGCTTCGCGTATCGGCACGGTGGCATCGATGCATCGACGGGCGAGTCCTGTCGTCGAACGAGGCATCGTTCACTTCGAGCTTGTCGATCGTGATCGTTAACGGATAATACGACGGCTTAGTACACGCTCGACATCGACGACCACCTTCTCGAGTCTCTTGCCGACTACTTTCTCCGTTCGCTTATTCGCTCGCTCCAACTACGTATTATTATCCAATTCGGAATCTACTCTGACAGGATTTTTCAACTTTCCTATCTTTTGCTTTGTGCTTGTGCATTTACTTTCCTTATCTTTTTCAAAACTTGTTAACTTATCGCGTTTCCTTTGAATGATCATCATTTCAATGAATGAATGAAATTTTCTCCATTTTTTTTTTCATCATCAATATCTTTTTAAAAGTCCATTCGAATATTGTCGAATCGAAAGAAGTTTTTTTTTATAAATATATTGAAAATATCGCCTGCGTGTAATATTATATTGATTTAATAGTTTTATTAAGGTTTGATCTTTTTTGTTTTAATATTGTATATAAAGAAGATGAAATCTGAAGTATGTTATATATTATATAGTAGATGTTTGTAATATTCAATTTGTTAATAATATAATATTATAGGTTCGATATGAAACAGGAAACACTTGTTGCGATCCTCTTTTTCTATCTGTCTATTTATGTGTCTGTCTATCTATCTATCTGTCTATCTTATATTTTATTTTTAGAAAATTATTAGGAAGATGTGAAATATATATATATATATATATATATATATATATATATATATAAAACGAGACATTAAGTATAATGATTACCTTAGACATTCATACTATTTAATATGTTAATATTGTAATATCATAGCATCGATATAAAACAATCATCATCTCCTTTATCTCTCTCTCTCTCTCTATCTATCTATCTATCTATCTATCTATTTATTAATTTCTATCTAATATATTACTTTTACAAAATTATTAGAAAGACACTAAATATATCTATATAAAGAAGACAAAATCTTGGATATACTGATTACTATAAATACTTATACTATTCAACTCGTTAACACCATAATAATTTCGATATAAAACAAAAGATGTTAGTTTCAATCTTCTTTTTATCTACATACCTATCTATCTATCCATTCGATATATTACTTTTACAAAATAATTAGGAAAACTTAAATTAGATAATATATATATAGAAAAAAAAAAAAAACAATATCTCGAGTATACCTAAGTAATAATCATTATAAACGTTCATACTATTCAATCTGTTAATATCATAATAGCATAGATACATATACATACATATATATATATATAAAATCGAATTCGTAATTGGAGATAAGAAAATCGTTTTGAAATAGACTAATATCGATATTGATCTATCCAAAGAAGATCTTACCGCGAAACTGTTCGATAAGATATTAAATAATTTATTGAGTCGTGATCTCGTGCCGGAATAACAGATAAAACCTTACCTTGGAATTATATCAAAATCATTAACATACATGAGAAAGAAAGAGAAAGAAAAAAAGATAGATAGATAGAGAGAGAGAGGAAGAGTAACATAGAGTAAGAAAGAAAGAAAGAAAGAAAGAAACAGAGAAGAAAATAAAAAAAGAGAGTGTATAAGAAAAAAAGAAAGAAAAAGAGAGAAAGAGAGAGAAAGAGAGAGAGGTTTAATAATAATTATTGATCTACCCTGCTGAGAGCGTTATATTCTCGTAGTGCACGTTGAATTTTGCGTCTTCGTTTTAACTTCGCGCCAGATAACGATCGAGATACGAGATTCTTTCTCTCTCTCTCTCTCTCTCTTTCTGTTTCTCTCTTTTTCTCTTTCTCTTTCTTTCAGTGCAAGTGCAGGACCTTTTTGTAAAAGGCAAGAAGCGAGCTTTAACTCTCAGGCTCCAGCTCGAAAAACTCCGGCGTTACACGCGATCCTCAAACGATTCCTTAGCGATTATCGAAGAGCTCGCAAGTGCGCGCAAGCGTGTGCGCAAGCATGTGCGCAAGCATGTGCGCAAGCATGTGCGCAAGCGAGAGCGCACCGTTTACGCACGATCGAACACGACGACGCACGTGCGTTCCGTGCGATAAACGCCGGACGCTTTTATCTTCCAAGAGTTTTTTTTTTTATCTTTTCTTCTGTTTTTTGTTTCTGTCTCTTTCTCTCTCTCTCTCTCTCTCTCTCTCTCTCTCTCTTTCTCCTTTTTTCTCTTTTTCTTTTTTTTTTGAAAGTCAGAGAAAGAGAGAGAGAAGGTGAAGGATCGTCGATAGGCAACGTATCGAAGAATGCGATCAATATTTTAATAAATATTAAAGGTTCAACGATATCATCTTATCACGATCTATAGAGAGATTATTATAGTTTATGACGTTCTTTCTTTTTCTAGTTTTTGTTTCATTTCTAATACTAATTCTCTTTTCTTTTTTTATTTCTTTTCTGTTTCGTGATATTAATCAAAAGGTCAGGAGATAACGCGAGTTTGATGTAGCTGCACCGATAAAAACTATATATATATATTAGTAGAATATATTATTAATAGAATATATTCGCATAACTTTATTCTGATAAGTATTATAAGAAATTATTACCATTATCCCATTTCTTCTTCTCTAATGTTTGCCGTCGGTGAATTAGTAAAAGGATGCATCAAAATTTATCTCCTCTCTCTGTTCTTTACGAACAACAGAAAAAGAAAGAAAAGAAGAAAAAGAACAAGACAAAAAAAGAAAATAAAAAGAGAAGAAAAAAATACACACACACACATACACACACACACATATAGATCTTGTCGATCCTCGAGGAAATTACAAAATTGAATACGGTAGAATCGGTCCCCGTTCGATAAACATCGATGTAGTAGTTATTACTTAGGACGTAAAAGGGGTGGGTGGTGGGAGGAGGAGGAGGAGAAGGAGGAAGCGATGGCGGGGAGGAGAGGGGGGGGGGAAGGGGGAAGGATATAACCGTAAAATCGTGCGGATATCATATTGCGCGAGTAACGAAGTATATGTATATCCCTAAACAATGTGTCGGGTACGGAGAGAACATACCATAGACGCACCCACACTATGAATATACTATAATACATACATTGCCTCGAATACTTTCCACGTTCTATATATGTAAGTACGCGAAGCTACGCCATTGATAGTAAAAGCTGGTGCAATGGCAGAGTAAGTATATGACCATTAAGGCGCAAGGAACACGCGAATAGCGGGCTCCACATTCAGGTTTTCTCTCTCTCTCTCTCTCTCTCTCTCTTTCTTTCTTTCTTTCTTTCTTTCTTTCTTTCTTTCTCTTTTGCACTGGTAGTGATCTCGCAACTGCACTTCCTCCGACTGTTTGCGCAAGTATCCGACGTAGCGCTCGATAGCCGGGCATTACGAAGGTGCGTTTACATTGGCAGAAAAGCCGAGATACCTTAAGAATATCTGTGCTCGTGTTGTAAGTTCGCGAAGGCACGTTTCTCTATCCCTCTATTTCTGTCTCTCTTTCTCTTTCTATATCTCTGTCTTACTCCTTGAGAGCGAGTTAACGCGTTTTAACCCGAAGAACTTCGCGTCGAGTCGCGCGGCCTTCGAATTAACTTGGATTTACACCCAAGCTGAAGGATGGAAGCGGTAACTGGGAACTTTAAGATCGTCTATGGACGATAAACGGGAACCCTACTTTGACGCTTACCACGAAGAAGAAAGAGGAGAAGGAGAAGGTGCGAGTAAAGAAGAAGAAGAAGAAGAAGAAGAAGAAGAAGAAGGAGAAGAAGGAGAAGAAGAAGGGCGGTACACGAGGTGTCAAGAAAAATGAAAGCAATTTTCTCTCGGTCTCTTCTCTTCTCTTCTCTCGAAGGAGGTATCTCGATCGAAATTGTTTCAAGGTTTACCTTGCTTTAACTCCGAGCTCCCATTTTCCCATGAAGTTTTAACTTGGAAAAATTCCAACTATGTCGACGATCTATTTCATAGTCTTTCTTATTTTTTCTCTCTTTCCTTCTCTCTCTCTCTCTCTCTCTCTCTCTCTCTCTCTTCTTATCTCTCTTTCAAACTTTTAACAAATGTTTCTTGATAAGAGTAATATTTGTCGTAAAGATTAAGAAGCCAAAGATACAGCGAGAAAGAGAGACAGAGAACAAGTTGCGAGTTCTCGATCGATAGTCGTGCTTCGAGTCGAGCTCATCGTCTTTCCAAAGAACCTTCTGAAAAGATATCGTCGGATAATATGGAAATCGAGGAAGAATTTCGTTGCGATGATCGGTATGCACCAACGCGATGATACCGTTGCGAACCAGAGCCACACCCTTGTCCGTATATATACACACGTACACACGTACACACACACATGTACATATGTGTATACAATATATATATATATATATATATATATATATATATATATATAAATAGTAGATGTGTATATATACATATGATATACATGTGTGTACGTATGCGTATATAGAAGTAGTCACACATGGCGATGACGATGGCGATGGTGGTAGTGGTGATGGTGGTGATGGTGGTGATGGTGGTGGTCATAGTGGAGGTGGAGAGATCCCCGCCAGCTTCACAACACATAGATATACACATAGTATTAGCTCTTTTACGTTGCGACTACTCCATAGTAACCTGCGTTCGTAACCGATTGTATCTTGGGCTATCTCTCTCTCTCTCTCTCTCTCTTTCTCTCTCTCTTTCTTTCTTTCTTTCTCGAGACGTGCTATGTAGAGTCGAGAAGAAAAAGGACGAGTGCAGTTGGAATTCGAAGTGAAATCACCGGTTCCTTCTTCTTCTTCTTCTTCTTCGTCTTCTTCTTCTCCCTTTAATCTCGATCCATGCGAACCTATATCTCGTGCTGCGAATCGCCGGGAGGGGTGGAAAAGAAAAGAATGATAGAAGAAGGAACAACACACAGTAGACGAGTAGTACCATAACGTCGTCCGAGGCGATACGTTGATAGTTGCTTGTGAATGTTTAGAAAAAAAAAAAAAAAGTAGCAATTGATTTACGTACATAATCGAAAGAGAACGAAATGGAAAAGAAAGAGGAGAAAAAAACGAAAGAAGAAAAAAAGGATAAAGGAAGAAAAGAAATCTGGAGAAGAATTATATACGACGCGAGAAGGAAGATCTAACCGGTCGATATGAAAATAATATTATATTATTCTTCACGCGAATATCGAGAGAATAAAATACGAGTGTTTTAAAGGAGAGTATTGGTCCAAGATGGCGGTCGAAGATTTAAAAAAAAAAAAAAGAAAAAGAAACAAGAAAGGAAATAATGTTTAACAAACGTGACAAATAACTTGACGTAGCATAGAAATCTTTGAATATTATTATTTTATAGAGGAAGAAATCAAGTTGTAGAGAAGCATTGAATCGATTGCAGTGAATCAGCAGGCTCTCCTCTTTGACTCGATATATAGATAGGCCGATCGGGTGTGCGTTGCTAAACGTATTATAAGCCTCCTCCGTTCCACGGCACTCCCCTCCTCATAGGCAACTGCAGTCATTAAACCAGTACTCTAGACAACTGGTGCTGATTATTTAGCAATACAAATCATTCGTCGTACGACCGTGTCTTTCTTTTCTCTCCTCGTCGTTCTTCGTCCCATTCCATCTGTGTCTTTCTCTACTCTTTCCTTCTCATAAATTTTCTTTACTTCTCTCTCTCTCTCTCTCTTTCTCTCTCCTTCATCCAAGCAAAGCAAGTTCTCTCGCGTGCGCGGGCGTGGTACACACGTATGTAGGTATGTATATATATATATATATATGTATATATGTACCTACGTACCACTTACGCGAGAGGCCAACGAAACGTTCCGTAGAAACTTATGCATGTGTTTAGGTACGTCGTTAATAGTCAATACGTATGCATAGATCTATATAACGTTGTGTGCGAACTCAGCATCAGATACCAACCCAAGAGAAACAGTTTTGTTGATTAGCGAGCTCGTTGAACCGGCCGTATTACTTTTGTCGAATCGTAGAAACGTTCGCTCGGCCATTCCCTCGAGAGTTATGGCGGATGGACATGTTTTAAATCTTTTACTCGTACGTAAATAGTTACTTTACGTACGCTTCTACTTATGTAGCTACGTGTCTCGTGTCTCTTCGAGAACTTACGTACGTGGATATACCTATACATTTATATCTAACATATACATACGTAGATACATTTATATATAGATATCTCTAACAAAAATTTTCCTTATCATTCTGAAATAATTCTTGAAATCGATCTAACATCTTCGAGGAAGAAGAGAACGTTACGTACATAGATACATATATACTTATAGATTTATATATAAAAAAAAAATATATATATGTATAAAAGATACATTTAAGAAAAATTTTCCTTGTCTTTTTGAAATCATTTTTAAAATCGATCTGACTAACTCTCGAAGAAGAAGAAGAACAAAAAACGAAGAAGTAAGTAAATAAAAACAAACAAATAAAGAAAGAAATATCGAGAACGTTTTAAATAAAGTGAAAACCTTTTGTAGAAAAGACATCGATTTTCTTGCGAGTTAGCCATTAGTAAGATAAGCAAAAAGCGTTCAAGTTAAATAGTTTCAAGAAGGATAGAGAGAGAGTGCACCGTCACGATCCAGAAACAGGTGCGGAATCCTTGGTAATACGGATGCATTAGAACTCGACCTCACTCTATCCTTCTCTCTCTCTCTCTCTCTCTCTCTCTCTCTCTCTCTTTCTCTTTCACGTTCGTCGATTCATCGTCCAGGGCATTCGCGATAACGCGCCGTTATCGTGCAGCCCGTCTGCCAGGTCGATGTTATCGGGCGTGCTTCTGCTAATCGGCTTCAACCGAGTAAGTAAGTAAGAAAGAATGAAAGAAAGAAAGAAAGAAAGAAAGCAAGCAAGAGAATATAAAGATAAAGAGAAAGAGAGAGAGAGAGAGAGAGAGGGTGAGCGTTTATTCGAAAGGTAGAAGGGAGACACGACGGCTAGCTTCCTGAATCCTTCGCTAAGACGGTGGCATCGTACTGATGGACGGTAGGAAAGACGCTTACTTTGCTATCGTATGTATGTATGTATATATGTATGTACGTATGTATGTATGTAGTTATATGCCGGTATCTTTGAAATCGGCCTACGATAGGCTGGGGTCATCTGGGTCAACTTGTACCTTCCTGCATCGTCGTTTTCTTCTATTCCTTCCTACTACGTTTCTTCTTCTTCTTCTTCTTCTTCTTCTGCTTCTACTTCTACTTCTTTTTCTGTTGCTTCTTCTTCTTATTTTTCTTATAGAATAGCTTAGCCTTCGTTTACGATCTATCTCAGGCGTTCGGTCTTACGGAAAGATAATTCCGATCAGGATGATGTCGAGTAATACATTGTTTTCGTTGGAGAAATACGAATGGAAATAGAATTATCCTCTTATATCATTGTCACGATTCGTTCTATTGGATCTTAAAACACGTGTTGCTATCAATTGACATTGATTAGTCGATTTTCTGGATTTTCTGTTGTTGTTCTTTCTTTTTTTTTTTTTCTTTTTTTTTAAAAGATCTCTTACGTAAGATCTCTTTTGATAACTGTACTATGATAAAATTGCAGTTTTATTAATGGTCGTAGATATCTACTTATTTGTAAGAAAATTGATAATTAAAAGAGGGTGATTGTACTTTGAAAATTTTAACTTAATATATATATATAATATATATTATATACATTATTGTTAATATATTAAATACATTATATATATAATATATTAATATATATATATAATTATATTAATATATTCAATTATTTTGATTAACTAGCAAAATACAAAGAAACTTGCCCCAACCCAATATTATTATTCTTATCATTACATGATATTATACTTATTATTATCATCAGCATCACCATCATCATGATCATCATCGTCACCATCATCATCATCATCATCATCATCATCATCATCATCATTATTATTATTATTATTATTAAAAATCATTATTTTCTCACGTATGAAAATGTTATCAATTCGAAGGGTCAAATATATAAGTCCGGTTAAGAATCGATAAGCACGATGCAGTTAGCAAGATGTTAAGAGCAGGCTGAGGGGTTAACTCTTCGGAGCTAAGTATACTAGGTGGCCTGGGACACGCGGACATGCGGAGAGCCGCATAATCGCGAGATTACGTAAGCACGGCGAGCTTGTGTTGTTACGCTATAATTAGGATCGGCATAACCGCCGGCAAAGCTAGCCACGCCGTTGTAAACTCGGCCGTGTGTAATCCGCATCGTATTAATATGCCAGTCGATATATAAACGTTCGATGATAGCAAAGGGTGAAAGGGAGAAAAGGGAGAACGAAGAGATAGAAGGCTGTAGGTAAAAAAAAAAAAAGATAAGATCGTCGTTTATCGTTGTCGATCGTTAGATATAAATTTCATTTCATTGGAATGATCGATTCTTTTAATCTTTTTCGTTTTTTCATCTTTATTGTTATCGTTATTATTATTTTTATTATTTTTGTTATTGTCATAGATTTCATTAGAATGATCCGTTTTAAAAAATTCTTTTTTTATGTTTTCATTTTTATTATTATTATTATTATTATTATTATTATTATTATTTGTGTTATTGTTTTCGTTGTTGTTATCGTTACTATTATATACGATATATTAAAGATTGTTAACTTAATTTTGGCAAATCGATTCTTTCGATTGACGAACCCGATTTGTTTCCGTCCTATTACTACAGAATATAAAATTCGTTGACTGATTACAAATTTTCATTATAATTATTTGTATTTGAATAAGTTTCGTTAATTAATTATACATTCTACTCTCTCTCTTTCTCTCTCTTCAAAAAAGAGAAATGATAATAACCATAAACAAAAAAAAAAGAAAAGAAAAGAGTATAGAGAAAGAAAAAAGAAGAGAAGAGAAGAGAAAACAGAAGAAAGAAAGAAAGAAAAAAAGAAAAAAAGAAAGAAAACAAATTTTCGAATCATTTGGGAAGAGGGTCATAATTACAATACATGAGGCACGTACTTCGTACCTTTCCCATTGCAAGATTTGAATAAGCAGCTAATAAATCAGATTTCGTGAAGCTTTCGCGGGGGTGATTTACGAGAGGAATGATAAAAGAGAGAAGAAAGAAGAGAAAGAGAAGAAGAAGAAGAAGAAGAAGAAGAAGAAGAAAAAGAAGAAGAAGAAGAAAGAAAGAAAGAAAGAAAGAAAGAAAGAAAGAAAGAAAGAAAGAAAAAGAGGAGTAACGTAGAAACGACGTTTCGCATCGATCGATCTATACTCCGGGCTAAGTATCGCTAAACGGGCGGAGTTTAATAAATTAATAATCCCATCGCCATCGTAACTCGAGAATATTGATATTAGTGGTATTAATAGGGTTAGGTAGATAGGTAGGTAGGTAGGTAGGTAGATAGATAGGTAGAAAGTAGTAGTAGTAGTAGTAGTAGTGGTAACGTTGATGATGGTGTCCATCGTAAGATCGTCGGTGGTGCGACGTGCTCTCGCACCCATGGATCGACGGTCACGAGCGTGAAATTCGTGCGGGCCTCGGTGAAAATCAAGATCTCCGCGAGTCTTCTGGCCGACGTATGCTTGATTAATACCCGCCCGTAATTACGCGGCTGCCCGAGGCTTTCGAAGGGCGTATGTGAGAGAAGAGGGCAGTCCTCGTTGATTCGCTCGAACGAAGAAGAAGGATGCCGCAAGGCTGAGAGTACGAGAGAGAGAGAGAGAGAGAGAGAAAGAGAAAGAGAAAGAGAAAGAGAGAGAGAGAGAGAGGGAAGATGAATAGGAAGAAAAAGAAAGGGTGGAGGAGGCTGTTAAGGCAACGCGAGCGAACGAAACCCTGACAGATTTCATCGTGGGCTGACGTAAACAATTTGCGAATGTAAATACCTGTTGAATATTGAGCGTGTTGAGAGAGAAAGAGAGAGAGAAAGAGGCCTCACACCGAGTCTCTCGCACCTTACAGAGCCGTTTACCCTTTAAACTCGTGATTACTCTCTGCGCCACCTCGGCCAGCCCTTCCACCCACCCACCGCGAAGGGAGACTGTACCTACGTCATTGGCATAAATTATGCGAACGTCGTAGCCGTCGGTGCTTCCAACACCTTCCTTCGTTCTTTCTTTCTTTCTTTCTTTCTTTCTTTCTTTCTTTGTTTCTTTCTCTTTTCTTTTTTCTTTTTTCTTTTTTTGTTTATTTATTTATTTCCTTTAGTTCTTCTTCCTTCTCTTTCTCTCTCTCTCTCTCTCTCTCTCTATCTATCTTTCTCTCACTTCTCACGTGCAAGTTTCATATAGAAGGGAACAATCGACAGGCTTTATATATATATATATATATATATATATATATATATATATATATATATATATAAAATAAAAAGAAAAAAGTAAAAAAAATTTGCAAAGATCCTACGTACAAGATACAGATAAAGATGAATGCTTATGACGATTAATATATTTTTCTTCTCCTTTCATTAGATTTATCTCCTACAAATACGATCTTTAATCGTTACTATCATCCATTGCTGGAATAATCTAATCTATACGATGTATAAAATTAATAGACGTTCATAAAAAATCTAATGAATCTAGAATTATTATTGGAATAGAAATGATTCCTAAGGAGATAGGAAATAAGATGACGTTTTGTTAAACTTTCTCACTTATGTACGGTAAGCATTATAAATAAGCATCGTAATTCCTCAATAAGAATCTCGTTACCGATAAGATTGATAAGTGGTTCGATATTTAGATGACTTCCTTACCCTCCCCCCTCCCTCCTCCCTCCTCCACGTTTGTTCAAGACTTTCATTTAATTGCCCTCGACCGATTCTAACGGTATCACTGATAACGGTCTAGAATAATCTCTCCTTCTTATCCTTTTACGCCCGTCTTGTCTCGACGAACGATAATCGTTTACTTCTCTTTTTATCATCTTTTTTTCTGTTATTCAGCACTTCCGCCGAAGCACTGACTCATTCGATAGAAAGTTACAAGCTTAGAAACGTTGTTTTAGTGTTACAAATTATAAATGTGTATATATATATGTGTGTGTGTGTGTGTGTGCATGCGTGTGTGTATATGTATGTATATATAACGCATCAGGAACCTTGAAGAGATTCTACTCACCGTCTTGATTCATTCCATGGCCACCGTCATCTATGTAAAAGAAACAAAAAAAAAAGAATTTAGATTATAGATTAATACTGAAACAATACTTAAATGAATTTTTTATGTACGTTTAAATTTTTAATATTTTTTGAAACAATCTTTTAGGATCCTTCTTGTTATTTGTCGCAGCGCTATTTTAGTGTTCCATTTTTCTAATGAATGTTTAATATTTTTTTTATTTAATATTATCTACATATATATATATATAAATTTGTTCTATTATATTTTTAATAAAATATATTAAAATCTCCGATATTCCATCAAAATTCTGACAAAGACAAATAATAGAAATAATCCAAATTTTATTTCAATTTTAGATTATATATAATATCGTAATATACATACATACATACATATATATATATTATCGTAAAAGATAGTATAAATCCATTTAAATGAGAATACATTTTCAGTATTATTCGACAGACAGTTTTTATTTGTAAATAAAAAATGTTGAGATAATCTTACTGAAATGTTTCATTTTATTATATTAAAATCAATGTTACAACAATGAAATATAAAAAAAGAAAGAGAAACAAATAGAGAAAGAGAAAGAGAAAGACGATAAGCGTCGGAGTCTCTTATAGTTTAAGTCGAATGTACCCGCCCTCGGGTCATGACAACCAAGCCTCGATGGAAACTCGCACTGCAACCTATTTGTACTTGGACTTGGACTTGGTATCGCCGCATCTCGCAATGTTCCTTTATTTAACCCCATAAATAACCGACGCTATCTCACCCCGAATGCTTTCGTAAGAGCGCGAACGAAGCTGCGCGGACTACTCCAACGAAATATTACGTGCTGCCATTCAAACTGTTACGGAATTTACATGCCGAGTTTCTCTGTAATACGTATAAGTAGATACAAGTAAAAAATTTATCCACGCTAGATATCATATAGAATAATTGATTAATCGATTTATTCGCGACCGTGCGGAGCGATAATTTCTAAACAATTAATTTGAGACTCAAAAAAAAATATATATATCAAAAAAAAAAAAAAAGAAAAAAAAAGAAAAGAAAAAAGGCTCGTTAATTATAATGATTACTTTAATCGATTCGGCAATGTAACAAAATTTTTTTTCATTTTTTTTCTCTCTATTTTCTTTTTTCTTTTTTTTTTTTTTTTCTCTTGAAAACCCTCGTTAACCTACGAATACATTTCTAGACATTTATTTTCCAGACATTTTATATGTGCGTAGAGTTTTAGAGTTTTTTCAGTAGGTATAAAAAAAGACAAGGGAAAAAGAGAAAGAAAAAAAGAGGAGAGGCAACATTAATAATACCCAAGCAAATCGTTCGAGTTATGTATAGAGTCGTATGTTTTAGATCAATGATAAATGATTGTACCTTCTAATATATCGTAAAATTGACTGATCTAATATCGTCTTGTTTATATGATGGAACGATGGTTAAATAAATATTACATTGATATAGACCGTACCGTATAGGTGGATACCTCTATCTAGTCTATACGTATAAGTCTAAATATTTTTTTAATATTTTTTTTTTTACGACAGATGGGACATTAATCTCTCTCTCTCTCTCTCTCTTTCTCTTTCTCTTTCTTTGATTTTCTTATCGTAAATAAGATCGTTAATGATCGGTAGAGGCTAGGTAGAGACCAGTAAAATTTCTTATTTCGTTCGATAAGCTAGCAGCGGCGAAATCAACCGTCGTCGTTATTATTTACGATTATATCGACGTGCCAACGTCATTAAGCAAACCCGAGGATGCCTCGCGTATGCGGTATGATTATGACATTCGACTGATAGTCTCCTCCTAGTCGTACTCGTCGTCATCGTCGTCGTAGTCGTAGTCGTAGTGTAATCTTGGTCGTCGTCGTCGTCGTCGTCGTCGTTGTTTCTTCGATAAAATTTATTGACCGATTTCAGGATAGCCAGTAGACTTTCAGTAGCTACTTTTACAGTTAAACTCATCGCGGCATCTTTCTATCAATGGATGAAAACAAAACAAGACGAATATTCCAAGAAGAAAAATATGTCGTCGATGATAATAACGAAAATAAAGAAAAGAAAAAAAATATAAAAAAAAAGAAATATCTATATATATATATAGATAGATAGATAGATAGATAGATACGTATAGATATAATTACTCGAAGAAGAATTCGTAGACGATGACGCATCGAATGCACCATCGATTCTCATAAGAATTTATTTATTTATATAATTTTTTTTTTTTCGTCATTCTATTATATTTATTTATTTATTTATTACTATTATCATTATCATCATCATTATCTTTGTAATTACTAGTAATATACTAGAAAGCGTGCATCTGGTTAAACCTATTTCAATATTGTATACATTCTCGTAAACTTGTTGCATGTTCGTTTGGAAAAAAAAAAGAAAAAGAAAAAGGAAAAGGAAAGAGAAAAATAGAGAAAAAAAAAATTACGTCAGTCTGAATAGTGAACGGTTAATTATTTTATTCTATCGCGTAGTAGACGTAGTTTTTTTCTTGTTTGCTTCTTTTTTTCTTTCCTTCTCTTTTTTCTTCTTTCTTTACTAGAATAAAGGACAACTTTTGCTAGGAACTTTATTCTGTTTAATAATTTTTTTTATCGAGAGATCACGAAAGAGAGGATGAAAAAAGTATATAACGTTGATCGATCTCGGAACATCGACGTACTTAATCGAGAAGAGCAAAAATCTTGATTGAAAGTCGATACAACGAAAATGTAACATTTCGTACAAACTTTCTCACATTTCTTGCGATATCGGTGTCCGTATTTAATTTCATATAGCCATCGAGTTAACGTCATCGATTATCTACTATCTTTCTTTCTTTTTTTTTCCTTTCATTCCGTTGACAATAATTATATAAGCCCTTCCAAACGTCGATTGTCTTAATTATGAAGCGACATAATGGAATCCAAAAGACATTTAATCTTGCTTAGTCACGATCGCGAAAGTAATCGGAGATAGAGGTTGATGTCAATAATAAAACAATAAACCGATTTAAAATACGACATAACTGATGTACGAAATAATTGTTATGTAGTTGGTTATATATGGTATCAATAGTGTATAGTATATATGTTCGAGGATAGCGAGATGGGGTGGATAATGGAGTGGGGAGGTCACTAAACGATTTAATTCTTGTTAGCAAACACGAAGATTACATAGTCGATATTTTCCGATGGCAAATAATGTGTCGATGTATTTTAATGTATGCATGTATGTAGGTATGTATGTGTGTTATGTTATGTATTAGTATTTTATTCGTATTTAAGAGAATATGTGGTATGGTATTAATTACAAATTAATGCGAGCGCATAGACACGCACCATTAGAGATAATCGAAGACTGGTAAGTGTCTTGAATCGATGTCTCTTTTTCACGAGAAAGAGAGAAAGAGAGAGAGAGAGAGGGAGAACAAATATATATTCACTTAGAGATAAAGAGTATCTAAGTATGTATAAGTTCTTTTACATAAACGCGATTGTAAAAAATTTGTAACGGGAGCCTGACAATATTATATTAGGAATCGAACGAAGAACGATCGAAGTAACGATCTGAGATCGCGAGATCGAAAAAAAGAAGAATGGAAATAAAGTAAAATAAAAGAGAAGAGAAAAGAAAAAGTGAAAAAATAAAAAGGAGAAAAAATTTATTATATTGTAAATTACAACGTATCTCGAAATAAATACTATGGACTAATCGTTTGCGAACTTGTTATACGTTATACATACGACTGTATCGTTCATTTTGGTTTTTTCGTTGTTTTTTCTTTTTCTTTTTTTTTTTTTCTTCGCATATAAAATACGATAATTACAAAGTGTCGGCTCTTTAGGATTTTCTATTTGAGCATTGCGCGTACACAGTTATATTTTTTATGAAAAATATTCTATTAATGATACGTCAATTAAATATATTTTCGTTTCTTTTATTTTTTCTTATTTTATATACACACATATGTGTGTGTATATATATATATATATATATATATATATATATATATATATGTCTCTCTATCGTGCACATGGGCAATAAATTCTAACGAGTGCGGATAACAACCCACTTATGATTATATACGAAAACGAACGACTTGTGATCTTTTTACAAATGCACGAATATTTTCAAATGCGAAAGAAAGTTCAAGAGCTTAAATTGAGATTAAGTTTTCGAATAAGCATAATTTATCACTGTCACGCGTTACATCGTCGTATTTACTATCCTCCTCGATCCTCGTCGATTATTTGGACATTAGATCGGTGATATCGATAATATATCCAAAAAGATATTTGGAATCACGTTATATCGAAGGTTTTAACTACCCTCTCAATATCTCTCTTTCTCTCTTTCTTTTTGTCTTTGTTTCTATTTCTATATGTCTCTCTAACCCATCTTGCCATCAACAGCGTGATACAACAAATATTTAGAATCGCAATGAGCCACTAACGCGTGTATGATAAATATGATTAATACGTAGCAATGCGGATAATTGAAAAACCGGTATTTATAGGACAACTATAGATATCATCTAGTATAACGAAACGATCTTTAAAAGATCGATCATAAATCTTTCTTTTACGAAATACTAATTCACTTAGCAATTAATCATCGTACCAAAATTACCAATCCATTATCTATTATCTCATTATGAAAATAAATATATATATGTATGTGTATGTGTGTACATATTTTTTTCATAATGAAAGAGAGAGAGAGAGAGAGAGAGAGAGAGAGAGAGAGAGAGAGAGAGAGAGAGAGAGAGAGAGAGAGAGAGAGAGAGAGAGAGAGAGAGAGAGAGAGAGATCATTTTCGTTCGGTAGATTCCACTCAACGTAAACCCAACACCATGAAAAGTGTTGATAATAAACGATACCACGAATCAAATTTTAATTCATCTGAAAATCTTTCACATCCTTATTTTAATTTTATCCTTATTTTAATACATATACATAGACACCTATATATACGTACATATATAAGGAGAGAATATTCCAAATGTGTGGTCTCAAGATTGGTCCCAGTACGGTATTGTCAAATAGTTGATATCATTAGATTTAACGACCCCTTCTCGACTTTCTCTTCTCTTCTCTCTCTCTCTCATTCTATCTAATCATTCATCCATCCATCCATCCATCTATCCACCTATCCACTTATCTATCTATCTATCTATCTATCTATCTATCTATCTATCTATCTCTCTTCCTTCCTTTCTTTCTTTCTTCCTTCTTTTATCTTTATCTTTTTCTTTCTTTTTCGTATCGAGAGCTCATGCCTTGTCACTGGCTCCTGCCATGGCGGCAGCCTTTCATCTTCCTTAACCAGCACCACTGTCTTTCCAAGTCCCGAACGATGTTACATTTACCTGCTCGCACACAATCATGAAGAACCAAGAAAGAGAAAGAAAGAAAGAAATATATATATATATATATAGAGGGAGAGAGAGAGAGTAAGAGAGAAAAGGACGAAGGACGAACTCTTCAGGATATCTCGAGCATTACCTCTTCTTCTTCGTCTGTCTGTTCGGATCGTTGTGTCGCGTTCCAAAGCACGTAGTACTTTCGAACGTATGCACCTACACGTGAACGAGTACGATGAGTGTTCAGGGTGAAGTGGAGGAGGATGAGGATGAGGATAAGGATGAGGATGAGAATGAAGAAGGAGGAGGGTGGAAGCAAGTCGAACGTTCGCAAGGCATCCGAGCAACTTCAGCTAACTCGATTGTTCCGTATGGAACAAGGCCGTCTTTCACGCGTTCTGACTACGACGAGTCGAAGTTCTCTCCCTTTCTCTCTCTCTCTCTCTCTCTCTTTCTCTTTCTTTCCTTCTCTTTATCTATGTGTGTATGTGTATGTGTATGTCTGTCTGTTTTTTCTTGTCTTTTTTTTTGTTTCTTTCTCTGTCTGCTGTGTGCTCCCTTTTTCTCTTTATAGTCGCGCTATGGTTGTGTTTTCGTTTGATTCGATATCCCGCAGATCAAAGATTTAATTAGGATCACTTTTGCTAAGAGTTATCATCCTCGTTGATGAGAACGAATGATCTTACAATTAGATTGATCTATACGTGTACGTATGTATATGGATATGTGTATGACGTAGCGATTTCTTTTGTAATTAAATCAGTTTTGATATACATCTATGTATATACGTATATATGTTCGAATTGTAATAGTAATGAATCGTATCAAATCCTTTACTGAATCGAAGGATTATTAATTTCGATTATATTTCATATATTAATACAGGTAATATAATTTAAAAAAAAGTTATATATATATAATATACAAGATATGAATAATAAAAAAAGAATATACATATACGCATACTCAATTGCAACCAATTTTAGCTCACTTACGTTTAACAGACGAATGAAATTCTTCCGGATCGATTTTGAAAATTTCATTTAATTTTGATTAATTCACATGTATATCCGTTTACATACGTCTATATCAAAATCGATTTTTGCGAAGAAATATTTGAACGATCTGTGATACGTATGTACATACATATGCGTAACTTTGAAGACTCGTCAGAAAACAGTTGTTAAAGATATTCGAGGATGAAAGATAAGAATATAAAAAGAAAATCAAACAAAAAAAGTATACAGACACATATATATATATATATATATATATATATATATATCTACTCGAGAGGTTGCATCGTCATCGTTCGAGATCGTAATGGAAGCGCCGGCTGTGTGCTTGCCGGGACGAAGATTTATCGGCGGCTTTCCACGAAGCACGTGCCTCGACCTTTTTGCCCGGTACCACATTCCTATCGGTTATATGTACCACACTGTGCGGCTTCGGGGTTAAGAATAAGTAAGCTCGTGTTCGATCGACAGTATTCGCGGGCTTCATTTCTTCTTAACGCACGCATACACGCGTATCAACGTATCCAGGGATAATGGAAAAAAAAAAAAAAAAAAAAAGAAAAAAAGGAAAGAAAAGACAAGAAAATCAAAACGAAAAGAGAAACGAAAAGGAAAAGGAAAAGAAAAAGTTTTAGCTTCTCCGAGGATCTCTTTCTTTTTCTTTTTCTCTGTCTCTCTTACACGCGCTTTTCTCTATCCCTTGCCGGTATTAATTATCGTGCGGTAATATTCTAAGCTCGTGCACAACGAAGAAGTAGGGAGATAAGAACCTGTGCCTCGTCTTATCGACCATTATGGAGAATGCGAGGAGAAAGAGAGAAAAAGAGAGAGAGAGAGGGGGGAGGGTGAAGGAAGAGAAGAAAAAAATTGGAAGAAGTATAGAAAATAGAGAAGGACACCAAAGCGATAGCGATCCACGACGATCATTGAGTAATTATCGTTCAATGAAGAACTTGTATACTTTAAAAAAAAATTATAAATAAATAAATAAGAAAAGGAAAGAGAGAGAGAGAAAGAGAGAGAGAGAGAAAGAAGGAAGATACGAAGAAGAAAGAAAAGCTTCGCGTGTTGTTTAATAAGTAATGACTTATATCGTGCATAGGCACACAGATATATACAACGTGATACCTAAAAGTTTCGCGATCGAGATTGCTCTTACGGCGTTCGATTTTATCGCTCGATATGCACCGATTAGTCACGGCTTAAGTGCTGTTTGAACTCCCTGATTTACGCGTACAGAAAAAGAGGATGGAAAGAAAGATATATATATATAGAGAGAGAGAGAGAGAGAGAGAATAAAGGGGTTAGGATCATATATATATATATATATATGTATATCGTATATGTGTACCTTCTTTTGGGAATTAAGATGAATATAAGATTACTGTAGTACGAAAAATATATTCTCGCAGCTGTACATATTAATGTCTATATATATATATATATATATATATATATATATATATATATATATATATTAGTGAGGGAAAGGAGGAAGTTCTATCGTAAAGGTGCATACAAAACGGTAGTGAAAAGAAAGAAACTTTGTCGAAGGCGTGCGTGTCGTATTTGCTTTCGAATCGAAGCCGAGAAAAATCGTACTCGATCCGCTCGATATGGGAAGACGAATGATACAGAAAAAAGATCGAGAAGGAGAAAGAGTAAGAGAAAGGGACAGAAAGTGACAGACAGAGAGAGAGAGAAACAGAGAGAGAGAGAGAGAGACAGAGAAAGAGAGAGCAAGATAGGGTAAAGAAAAAGCACAGAATTACTATACGGAGTTCAGAAATGGTGCAAAGTACGACACCAGGTGGAAAGAGAGAACCGAGCTTGTGTGTACGAGTGTCGGCATCTCACCTGGGGTCGTTTTTACAAGGCTGACGTCGACTCTGCAACGCGGACAAGAAGAAGACCAATTACGGCGACAAAACAGCGACTATATACCGTCCTTTCTTTCTCTCTCTCTCTCTCTCTTTCTCTCTCTCTCTTTCTTTCTTTCTTTCTTTCTTTCTCTCTCTCGTTCTTTCTCTTTTCTCTTCGAGAGAGTGCCGAATGTTTCGCGCCACCTTGCTTTTCGATCGGTCGATGAAAAAGCGTTGGAAACTTCGCTGGGATACGATCGACTTTTCGATTTTAATAAATGATCTCTTTCTCTCTCTCTCTCTCTCTCTCTCTCTCTGTCTCTCTTTCTCTCTCTATATATATATATATATATATATCTTTCTTTTGATGGAATTTTCTTAAGAAAAATTGTTCGGTTCCTTCTTTGTCTTTTTTTTTTTTTTTCTATATAAAATACAGTATTACAATTCGTTCTTTTTATTTTTTATTTTTTTTTATACGAGGTAACATTCGCAACACGTGTTAATGTTCGTTCAGCTTGGTATTAATTGATTAATTATCATATCGTAATTATCCTTGAAATTTCATTCCGATACTTTCGATGTCAAAAGTGAAAATGAAATGAAATATGTTTATAGATTTGTAAAGAGAAAAAATAAATCAGACGTTTCATTATTTCCAATATATCTTTGTAATAATCAAATTACCGAAGAAAAAAACCAACGATAAGAAGTGAGACAACGAAAATGATCGGAAATAATCTAAATTATTATCTACGACATGGAACTGTGAGAAATGGAGTTAGGATTCGTAAGAAGAAACATACGTTTTTTCTTGGAGTCCTCATGCATACCTCCGGGTGTCGCGGCAGCGTGATTGTGATGGTGGAGGGCTAAGGGATCCTGGGGATGCGGATGAATGGCGGCTAGAGTACTTCCGGCTGGATCACCTGGATTCACCGCGACCCCGACCCCCAGGTGAAGAGCACCATGCTGCGTCGCGTGGGCCGGAAGCTCCATGCTGATCATAGCACGCCACCCTCCTTCCAACCCTCTCCTCCCGACGCCCTCCTCCACCTCGGACAACACCTCGCCGATTTGGACGAGGCGTCTGTGTCACCGTTCTCTTTCCTTTCTGAAACAGGAGAAAATATTTTTATTTTCTTATTTGTACTTTTCTTTATTTTCTTTTATTTTCTGTTTTTTTTTTTTTCTTTTTTTTCTTTTAATCGTTAAAGGATTTGTAAGACCTTCAAGGTACTTAATTTTTTTTCTCTTTCTTTCTTTTTCTTTTTTCTTTTTTTTTTTTTGGAGGAAGTAAAAGATATTTTTTGTAGAACTTTGCAGTCGATCAAGCAGATATTACATGTTGAACAATTTATAATATATTATTATTATTATTTTTATTATTATTATTATTATTATTATTATTATTATTATATCTTAAATTAATAATTAAGAATTAATAGGTAAAACTGAGTCCACCAAAAACTCGATAATTATTAATTAATCGAAATAAATCCTGCGTCATCATTTTTTCTCTCCAGTTTAATATAACGAAGTAAAGAACGACCTCGCACGTATACAAAATCGTATTACAAACATATAGAAAATGAATCCCAAATGGCTCCGGTAGAATCTTGTATTTTCTTTTTTGCTTTCGAACGTAATAGAGCAGGTGTATCTTCGTTCGATTCTTTTCTAACATACAACAACAACACAACAACAACAACAACAACGATGACGACGACGATGACAAAGAAACAACGACGAATACGAGAAAAGAAAGATCGGTCACAGTTCGCGTTCGGTCAATGACTCGAAAAGACGTGGAGTCAGAGTGAGAAGAGATCAATTGTTAAAGAATAGACAGGGAGGATCTTTCTCTAGATATCGTTATACAGAACGAAGGATGACAGAAGGTAGGTAGTATTCTTTTCGAAAAGAGACGACAACGACGACGACGCAACTACGACGACTAAGACGACTATGACGACGAGAACGACGACGAAGGATAACAAAAATAAGTCTCGGTGGTCCAACCACGGTGGAATTGCCTTTGCCACGCTTTTTACGCCCGGAGTAGATAATTTCTTCGTTCCTTTCTACGTAATGGCCTGCCGGGTGATCTTTTTTGCTTATTATGTCCGAGAAGGCCGCCGCAAAGCGACACACCGGGCCGCCTAGCCAACCTCGGAGGGCGGCACGGTGGGAGGAGTGATTCTCGGATGAATGAAAGGATGAATGAAGCGTAATTTCGTGTCCACGCTTTCTATCTCTCTTTCTCTCTTTCCCTCTTATTTTCTCGTCAACGTTCATCTAGTCGTTCTTTATGTCTCTATATATCACTATCTCTCTCGCTCGATACTCCGAAACTACGAATCTTTCCAACCTTTTCACGATTGCCACAACTTCGTGACGAGCCGCTACTTTTCTATTTATTTTTCTTTATTTTTTGGCCCTTCGTTTTTTCCCTTTGTTTCTTTTCTTTTCTTTTTTTTCAATATCCTCGATCGTTGTTATCATCATGAAGATTATCCTTGAGATGACACGACATCATTAACGTCTAATAACAACCGTATAAATTAAACCGAACTTACGTTTAGTCTCGTACAATGTTTACTCTCATTCGTCTTATATCAATAAATGGATCTTCTCATTTCTTAGATTTAAATCGTCGATCCCTCAAGGTTACGAGAAGAACTCTCGGTGGTTCGTAAATTTTCAAGAATAAATTTCGTTCCTCTTTTCTATTTTTCTATTTCTTTTATCCTTTTTCTTTTCTTTTCTTCTTTTTTTTTTCTTTTGGTTTCTTTCACTCTACATCCGTGGGATAGAAGGAACGGTGTTACTATGAGAATGAAAGAGAGAAAAAGAGAGAGAGAGAGAGAGATGGAAAGAGAGGTTTCACCAGGCGGTCGCGCAAATCGTCATTCGTCGTTCATCCGTGAAATTCAAAACTACACTCCCGCGTTCCGTCGATTTACATCGCGAAACAGAACGTAGTAAACGTAGTTCGATTCTTTCTCGTGAGAGAGGGGGTTGGTGGGGTGGCAAAGAAGGTTGAGGGGTGATCCTCTCTTTTTCCTTTCGAACGGTCACGGTCAGACGAGGCCCGAAAAGAGGTATGTACTCTTCATTTTTTTTTCCTTTCTTTCTCTCCTTTTTTCCTCTCTTTTCTTTTCAATAAAAAAAAAAAAAAAGAAAAAATACAAGGAAGAAATAAATAAGATCTCTACGTCGTTTTGAATTTCGAGAGAAAGAGAGAGAGAGAGAGAGAGAGAAAGAGATTGGCATAAAAACGTCTTTCGTATACTCGAGCGAATTACGCGACTTAGACAAAGCGGTGTAAAGAGGCGAAAGAAGCTAACGCAGAAACAAAGTCGGCGGCCTTTTCCCACTTAACGTCTGGATAAGTATGGGAACGTTACTGTGGAGGCATACTGTGCAAAGTTTACTTGACACCCTTGCACCGGCCGAGAGACTAGAGATATGTATATACCGAAAAGAACAAAACGCCCGGAGTTTAGCAATTCCGTAGGAAAAAAAAGGAAAAAAGAAAAAACAAGAAAAAAGAATTGAGGAAAAGGAAAAAAAGAATAGAAAAAAAAGAGCGAGAGAGAGAGAGAGAGAGAGAGAGGAAAAAAAAAACAAACCAGGTTGCTCCGTCGCCGTCGCTGTGTTCGCCGGCCACGAAAGAAAGAAAAGAACGAGCGTTAGTCATCCAACGATTATATCGTCCGTCATGTAATTATGCGCAACGTACAACATGTAAGTACATACACGTATATATATATATATATATATGTATATATGTATATACGTATAAATATCATAGATCTATTTGTACATCTATTGTACACCTGTAAACCCGTACACGTATTTACTCGTTTTACCAGACTGTTTCGCTTTGTTTTCCCAATGTTTTCTCTATGAAACGTTCTAGTCTTTATCAGTGACTAGAAAATGCTATTGAATGTCCAAAAAAAGAAAAAAAAATAAGAAAAAAAGAAAAATAATAAGAGAAAGAGAGAGAAAGAGAAAGAAGAATAAAAGATCGTTGGGTAAAGGTTGGCCTTAGGGAAAAGGGCTTAAGTAAAGCAAAGTGGCCAAGTTGTAGTTGGCCAAAGTACCAGCGTAAAGATCGTGCGCTAGCAAAGTCGGAAGAGAGGAATCGTCTACTATATATATATCTCTCTCTTTCTCTCTCTCTCACTTTTTCTCTCTCTCTTTCTCTCTTTGCAACCGTGGGAGTCGGCTCGAAGTATATACGTAGTCGCTAAAACCATTGTTTATGGTCCCTGAACGGCCGCGTACTTTACTAACTATCCCTCTCACGGGGCCCATAGGACTACCATCGCTACTCTCTCTCTCTCTTTCTTTCTTTCTCTTTCTATCTTTCTTTCTCTTCTCTCTTTCTCTGGCAGGCACTCTTTACGTCTTAAGAACGAAGGTAAAGCTCGTCGAAGGAGGTGGACGAGGAAACGCCAGAGTATCAGCAACAGTGAAACGAGTTTCGAGTCTTGGCTCGTGCACTAAGAGAGAAAGAAAGAGAAAAAGAGAAAAAGAGAGGGAGAGAGAGAGAGAGCAAAAGGGAATCGTGTTTGCGTAGAGAAGAAAAATTCTGGGCGCTACTCTCTCGCGTGTGGTCGAGCGATCGGGAAAGATCGTCCGTATGGTGGAGGGTAGCTAGCCGCCTAGTCGTGTTTCTCTAACGAGCAGAAAATAGAAACTACGCGCTCGAATTATTTTATTTATTTCTTTCCCTTCGACGACTCTACGTTTTCCTCATTCGTAAATAATACGTAAGTGAGTACCGTAACCGTCAATCTGAAATCTTCTCTTTCTTCTTTTCCTCTTTCTTTTTTCTTTTTTTTTTTTTTTTAATTTTTTAAATATTTTTAACAAACAAAACTAACAAAACGATCTTAAGTTTTAATCCGTGAAAAGAAGAAGAAAGAAGGAAAGAAAGAAGAAAAGAAAAGATAAATTAGAAAGGAAATAAATATATTTGTAACTTGGAAATGATATATCTTATATTATATAACTACCTAATACATAATATGCGTGTGTATATATATATATATATATATGTATAAAATGATTTATTATTTATCATTTACATAATTCTCTTTATATTATAATGTGATATATAAACGTACATTTATATAATATTTCTCATGAAACCAGCAAAGTGTAATACAAACGAAATAATGATCGATCGATCGTAAGATTCGTGGAACTCGTTCATTCCATTTGACGTCTTGCAATCTTATTCCCTTTAAACGAAAAAAAGAAATCGAAGAAGGAGAAGAGATATCGAAGGATGCTTATGTGTCCGGCATGTTAAACCGCACGTAATAAAGGAGACTCTCGACGAGATCCTCTTGCGTCGCCGATCCTTCGGATCTTCTTCTTCCTACTTCGTCGATCCGACGAATAATAGTAGTAGTATTACTACTACTACTACTACTACTATTACTAGTAGTAGCAACAGTAAGGAGTAGCAACACAAGGAACGAACGAACGAACGAACGAACGGTGGCTCACTCGTAATGGCGGTGCTCTCGAGGCTTAACAACGCGTGACAATATGCATCAAGAAATTGCTCGACCGAGGAGCCTTCTCTCCCTTACTCTTATTCTTTCTCTCTCTCTCTCTCTCTCTCTCTCTCTCTCTGTCTCTTTCTCTCTCTTTTATCTACACACACACATACACACATATATACGCACTTGTATATACGTTTTAGCTACTAGAATTCTCTTACGCACGCGCGTAAACGTATTCAACGAGTTCACTCGAGGTTCATTTTGAGATTCACCAGAGAAATGTTGAGAATTGGCATCGAGTCTCACGCAACGAAAATTCACTCGATAATACATTATGCAACTCTACGGATCATAAACGAACACTCTCGTATGGAATCTCCCAAAGGAATCCTCGGAAATATACTCACTTCTATTTTCTCACCCTTCATTTTTACGCCACATCCCCTTGTTTTTCTTTCTTTTCGATATAATAAACCTATCGATTTCTTACGTTTTATTTATAACTTTCAAACCGACTAGGTAGAATGTATAGATACATAGATATATCGTAGATAAGCGTATTAAAATGCATTAGTACGTTTAAAAACATCGAATCTTTATCGATTCGACGAGATACGCTACGATGATCCATAGATCCTACGGATTTACCTAAATATTTTCTCACGTATATTCCAATGTTCGATCTTTACGTTAAATCGAACTTGTTCGATATTAATACAATTGATAGTTAACGTATGAAAATGCGTGTCGTAATTTAATCGTTGCCTTCGTAGTTCTTTCTTTTTTCATACTTCTCATTTTTCTTTTTTTTTTATTTATCAAATTATTAAAAGTTGCAGCAAATCTCTTGTCATTAAAATATAACAGCACGTCTATTATTTATAACACCAACGAATCTACTGGTTTTTGATTTATTTATTCTTTTTTAATTTTCTTTCTTTTTTTTTTTTATTTGTTTTTTTAAACAACTTTCAATAATTATCGACCAGTAACGTAACATAAACTACTGTACAACTTTGAACGATAATTTTCTATATAGTTATCTCTCTCTCTCTCCATGCAATTAGAAAATTAAGGTACACGCTCTTGTTGGATCGGAAAGCGCAACTCGGATTTATCGCGAACTGGTATCGACGTATCGATGATGATCGTTCTCGGTATCGGCGATTAACTCTAGCTTCGTATCGCGTACGAGTCTTAAAGCATGCGAAGAGAAGAAGAAGAGAGAGATAGAAAAAGAGACAGACAGACAGAAAGAGAGAGAGAGAGAGAGAGAAAGAGTAGATACACGCGTGCATGAATATTCACGCGAGGCGTATCCTTACTTCTCGTCGACGCAATCTACTCAACGAGGGATTACCATCGACTCTCGATCGAGCTTTCGAACAACAAAAAAACAATCTCCTCTCTCTTTCTCTCTTTCTCTCGCTCATTAACCCCATTACTAGGTACATGTATACACCATTACTCGGATGATACCAAGAACAGCAACGAATCTCAACCTGCATATATCTACATTATAATTTGATTTCAATTGGAATATAGGTATTAATTCGATTCGATTTTCATTTTTTATCGACAGTTTACGTTGGAAGAAGAGGTTAAAGATAAATTGTTAAAACCGGTGTCTTCGTTCTTCCATGATGGTAGGCAACAAGTAGTTTCTTTTTTTTTTTTCAATAAGACAGATCGATCTAATTCGACGACGCGTTCGATTGCGTCTACGTTTAACTCGTGAAGAGAGAAAAAAAAATTGACAGCGACTACTGGAGCATATCGCGCTCGGTCAACCCACGTAAAACGCATTCTGCGTTGGAGCGTTTATATGCGGTTTTACGTGCGGGACGTTTGACAGGAGTCAAGTCGTCACTCGGGTCAAGTAATTCCAGTTCTCGATGTTATGAAGTTTAACAGGTAGAACGTATAAACGGTAAAAGTGACTTCGTCGTTAGTCACTTTTTCTCCTTTTTCTTTTTCCTTTTCTGTTTCTTTTCTTTCTTTCTTTTTTTTTTTTTTTTTCGTTCAACATTTAGAAATCACGTTTGGATATTTTTTTATCTCTTTCATCACTTTCCTTCCTTTTCTTTTTCTTTTTCGAAAAGTCGCCTTTTCTTTTCTTTTCTATTTTTCGATTCACGTGATACTCCGTTATTCGTTTCTTTAATTTTCTTTTCTTTTTTTTGTTTTTGATACTATCGATAGTATAAAACTACATCGCCTTATTTAAAAGATTATCGTAGCAAGTACTACAAATCTGATCGAGGATTCCTTAAGGACCGGTTGATAATACTTTAGTCCGAAGTATACTCGAAGCCGAAGAAGTTTCTTCTTTTCTGGTTTTCTCGAAGTTAAAAGAGTATAATCCTTGAGCTAGCGACGACTTCGCGAAGTCGTTCGTGGGAAATTAGCCAGTCGCGTATCCACATTAACCGTAGATCTCTACTAATTTCTAGCGAAGGATGTAAGCGAACCTGTAATCGTCCCATGAAATATATTCCATCTTTCTTTTCCCTGTTTCTTTTCTTTTTCTTTTTTTTCTTTCCAGAAGGAAAGCATTGCAATTTACATCAAATACTTGCGTCTAATTAACTCTATTTGTTCACTTTTACGACGAGAGAGATTTTACGATTGAGACAGTTTCGCATGTCGACTCGTTTAAAAGTAGAGAAAGAAAGAGAAAAAGAGAGAGAGAGAGAGAGAGAGAAAGAGACAGGAATAAATAAGTAAAAAGAAAAAAGAAAAAGAAGAGACGTGTACGGTCATACGTTTTTCATCGTTCTCGAAGTGAGAGAAAGAGAGAAAGAGAAAAAAGAGAGTGTGTGTTTGTATATAGAAGAAAGAAAGAGAGAGAAAGAGAGAGAAGTTGGTCGGCAAGTTTTAAAGAGCCACCTGTGTCGGTGGCGCGTGCCACCGACAGATTAATCCCAAGTTTCTCCCTTCGGTCTGGTCCCCGTCATACATACGAGAAAAAGAGAGAGAGAGAGAGAGAAAGAGAGAGAGAGTGTGTATATATATATATATGTATGTTTGTCTGTATATGTTTATGTGTGTATGTGTATGTGTATGGCAGCAGGTAACAGGTACGAAGGTGCATCCCACCATCGTTGCGCCCGATCTGCAGCACCGACTTCAGCCGTGTGCATCTGGTAACGGCATCCCTCGTCTATTCTTCCGACTCCAGGTCCAAGATCCTATCTACGTTCCGTATAAACGGCGATCCCGCTATTATCGCTTCTTCCATCTTAACCGGTGCACGCCCTCCCACCCTAGTTTTAACCCTAAATATGTGTTTCCTTTCTCCTTTTAACAACGAAGATGATCCCTCTATCGACCTGCTACAAAACATCTACGTTATTTTATTATATATCTTTGTATTTTTTATTTCCGTTCGATCATTTCATCATACGAAACGTAAATTATTAATTATCATTGTTATTTCGATTAATAATCGAAAGTAATAATATTTATTGGATATTATTTTGTGTCGATATATCAATGGTCTCGCGATCTTATTTCCTATCTATTCCGATGTGAGAACCGTATTTATTTCTTTTTTTTTTTTATTTATTTTTTTTTGTACAGATTTGTGTATTTATAGTTAAGTGTCATTACTTTTTTGTATATGGAGTTGGGGTAATTTTGTTATGTAATTATTTGTGCCATTTTCTTTAGTATTATCGTCGTTTATTATAATGACAGGTCGAACGTATGTATTTATTTCGGTGGGTGTTCGTTTAATTGTTAATATGAATTGTTTACATTTCTTTTTTTTTGCTTCTTGTAACTTCTCCTTGTTATCATTATTATTATTATCGTTGTTTTTGTTGTAAATTTTTTTTCTCCTATTTCTATGGAAAATCGTACGGCTAATTTAATTTGGGAAAATTATAGCTGTAAAACAAGGCTTAAAACGAGTGAAAAGAAAAGAGAAGGAGAGTAAGAGTCGGTATACGATCGACATGAAATACGAAATGAAAGAAAGAGAGAGAGGGGGGGGGGATGAAAGGGAGAAGAGGAAATTGCAAAGTTGGTTACACTAGAAATGCATTGATTGAATGATTTGTGATCTGTGTTCTGTGTTTTGTGTTCCGTGTTCCGTGTCTCATGTACCGTGTATCGTGTACAGTGTACCGTGTTCCGTGTTCCGTGTTCCGCGTACAGGAATGGCGCGTGTTTTCTACGAATCCGGCGGTCCAGATTCGAAATTCCATTGGTAGAGAAAAAATTGTATTTCGTAAATTCTAGATATACGGTGCACAGACACATTTATTTGGAGAACACGTTCTCCAAAAATTTGGTTCTTCCAAAAGTAAAAAAAAATACAAAAATGTTTTTTGAAAGCATAAAATAGATTCATTTTGCTTGAACGATAAAATGTACATTAATTTGTAATAATTATTTCGTTAATATCAATATACTTTAATACTGATATTTTGCATTATCGTTAAATAGAATCAAAATCGTTAAGAATAATCATATCGAACGGATTAAATCTTCGTTAAATCAAAATAGAATATTGATTCGTTCGTAAGACAATCGATCGAGGCGGTCATTGGACGATTATAAAACTCGATCGACTATCGAATCGAATATCTCCTTACTGCGTAATGGCCGGTTCTCTCTACTTGTTGTATATAAACGAACGTAAGAGAAAGATAAGGTATATAAGAGTAGTCTACCATACGTTGGTACAGGGAAAGGCGTTTTCGTAGCGTAGGTGAAGGGCAACGGGGACTAAGGGGGATAAAAAGAACAGGACGGAGAGATATAGCGAATCGAATTAAACGTCGTAATAGTTTTAACACGGCTCTAATTTTTGGATTTTTATTCGATTAAGAAAATCGTTATGAAAAATGATAAAATTAATGATCGATCGATCGATCGTCTCGATCGCGAGATCCGATGATTTCCTGATCAAAATGCATTTGTGCTCGTATTGGAAAGAAATAATTCTTTCTTTCTTCTTCTTCTTCTTCTTCTTCTTGATAAACTTTTTTTTATATCCTCCTTTCGATCGTACCACAAGCGTTTCTCTTTAAGATTTTGAAAGGAAGTATAATAAAGGAAGAAATGGTAGATAGAGATCGTTTGGCGGGGGAGCCTCGATTTTATGTATCGCGGTTATTAGTTTGGAGAAAGTAGGCTAAACGTTGGGATAAATAAATCGAGTCGGTTGATTTTAAATTGAATCGATTTACACATTGGGTGCTTTCAAAGTTATTGTAAAAATCGTTTCGCAAATAAAACCTTGATATTATACGACAAAATCTATAGCCTAATTTTTTTCTAATGTTACACGATATAACGCAATATAAAATATATCGTTCACGTTCTATCCAAAATCATTCGTTATCATTCTAACGTAATAATCGTTATAAAAATACGAGCGGACAATGATAATCGACACATAGTTATTATGCAATATACAACGCGATTAAAATAAATTATATCTAAACGGCGATGTTACCCAACATAAACTCGATCGTAATTCCGTAATTAATATCCTTTTAAATAACATAATTTCTCTGCAAAGGTAAAAGTATAATAAAAAAGAAAAAGAAAAACAAATTATATCTAAACGAAAGTCGAGCAAAATTCAATCGTAAATTCAATCGTATCCTACGACGATATAAAATCACGTACAACTCATTTTTTGATAAAGTAAAAATCATTTCACGAAACGTATATTCTACATTGATGTATTTACACTTTCGATATCAGATTATTGTTTAAACGAGGAGAGTGTCGCGAGACTCTTTAACACTCGTTTAACGGTAAAAGCTTGTTGCTTGGTGGGACTAGAGATAGAGATAGAGAAAGAGAGAAAAAGAAAGAAAGAGAAAGAGAAAGAGAAAGAGAATGAAAAAGAGACAGAAAGAGACAGAGAAGCCGTCGATAAGTTCATTGTTCTCTCTCTCTCTCTCTCTTTATAGCCTAAATCACGGCGACAATGGTTCTCTTAAGAAGTCGATCGCCCGTTAAGAATAATCGAAGGATTATATATACACGGTTAACTGTAACGAACGCGTCCTGTTTCCTTCTCCCTCTTTCTTACATCGATCGAGTCTCAGAAGACACGTCCTCGTCGTCCTCATCGTCGTCGTCGTCCTCATCGTCGTCGTCGTCGTCGTCGTTGTCGTCGTCGTCGTCGTTGTCGTCTCTTCCTCTTTCCTTCCTCTCTACTCGGTTATTCAGCGAGAATACCCGTTTCTCGGGCGACATTGGACGTTCCGATGCACATGCACGGACGAATGCATGGATGCATGCATGCATGCATGCATGCATGCATGCACATAGAAAGAAGAGAAGGAGGAGAAGGAGGAGGAGGAAGAGGAGGAGGAGGAGGAGAACGACAAAGTGAAGGAGGAGGTAAAGGAGAAGGAGGATAAGGAGGATGAGGAGGTAAAGGAGGAGGCCGTATGCACGCGCGAGCAAGCACCTGCTGAGAAACGCGTTCGCGTGCTCGAAGACGATACGTGCTGCTAGTAGATAGTATGAGACATCGACGATCGCGTAACACGATCGATAAATTCGATCGGAGGATTCCCTTTTTATGAATTCCCTCATAAGTATGTACTCTACACGTAATGTTTTTCTCTGTCATTTGTGTGCGCGTACTTATAAACAGATGTAGGTATATAGAGAATAGAGGATAAATCATTCGGATTTATTCAAAATGTATGTATGAAATGGAGAAGGCATTTGATCTAATTTTCTAATACCATTGAGGTTTTCTTGTTAATTAGGAATGCAAGAATGTTTGAGATAGTATTTTTTTTTTTTGTTATCGTTAGTAAGTCTCTTTCTCACTTTTTCTTCTTTTGCTTAGTCTTCGTATTCGTCGAAACGTATGTATACTGTATGATCGTATTTATTTTTTCTATTTTTTCTTTTGTAAATTTTTGATTATTATTATTATTTTTATATAAATATTATACATGCTTATATATATATCATATATTTGTTATATTATACATAATATATATTTAAAAAACACTAATGATAATAATAATAATATATATATATATATATTTTATATATATGCATGTGTATGTACGCTGCATGGAATGTAAACACATCGAACAAGAATTAAAGTCGATCTTCCAACAAATAAAATAAACCAAGTAGGCACGATAAATGTCCGATAGCTGTCGCTTAAAAACTGTTACATTCCGGGAGCATGGAAAAGCAGGTAAAAGGTTCGTTGGAAAAGTGATAAGCATGCGTCGTTGGAGGGTAGAGTGGCTCGCACGTGAGGAGGTTCATGATAGGGCGAGGCGTCTCTCTTCCGACTTGCGTGGCGCCTTCGAGATCGGCGAATCTACCGTGTGAGGTTTCTAGCTACCAACATTTATACATAAACACATATATACATACATAAATACATACATATATAGAAACGTACGTAACCTAACGAATATGTATATATGTAAGTATACGTATAGATACTACTATACATATACCAAGAAAGCCGGATAAACTTGCCGACTGTTCGTTGTAGGCTGCTAGTCCAGTCCAGTCCAGTCCAGTTGCCTTCCAGTTGCCTTCCACTAGTTGCTAGTCCGCCCACCCTATCGTATACCCGTTTGTAGAGTCAGCGAAGGTCCAGGCCGCGTGCCACCTTGCATTTTTATCGATCCTTCTACGATAAGCGAGCGCACGCGGTGGATCTGCAGCGCAGTTTCTTTACACTTTCACGATCTTCGACCGGGAAACCAAACCGAGACGACGACTACTCGGTGTCACGACTTAGGAATACAAAGGAGACTTCAACGATCGCGTACAACTATTATTTTCCTTCTCTGCTTCATTTTTCTTTCCTTTTCTTTTCTATTTTCTATTTTCTTTTTCTTCTTTCCTTTTCTTTTGCTTTTTCATTTCGGTTCCTTTTTTCTTCCTCTTTTACATAGAGAAGCTTTTCTTCTTTCTTTCCTCGCTCGTTTGTTCTTGTTCTTCTTCTTTCGTTTATTTCATTTCTTTAATCGTCGATTTTTATTCCAATTTTTCATGAATAATTCATTCGGCGAATCATCTCCCCGAATAATGAATAATTTTAATTCGTGAAAAGATCGATGATCGATTAAAGTGACGATTATAACGGATGATATTTTACGAAATCTAACTACTTATTAAGCTTCGTGTGTAATTTACACGTTGATTTTTTTTATTTAATTATCATCAATAATTCATTATAATGTCTGAATTTGTTAGTTGTTTTAATTTTAATTTTAATCTTTCAAAAGATGAATGATCAATTAAAATGATGATTATAACGGATAATATTTTGCAAATATATATATATATATATGTAAGATTCATATCTAATGCATTTATTTTATTTTATTTTCATCAATAATTCATTAAGATCCCGATGACTTTTATAGTTAATTATAATTATAATTTTAATTTCTTGGAAGATGAATATGAATGATCAATTCATATCGTGATTATAACGGATAGCAATTTGCAAATATAGTAAGGTTCATATCTAATTTCTAAATTTATATCTTTAATCAGTATATTTTTAATCTCACAATTCAGGAAGTTACATACTCATGGCATGTATATACATACATACACACACACACACACACATCTTCTTTCAACATACAATCACATTTTTATTCCTTCGTAGCTCGTTTGACACTTAATTAGTCGGACGGTTAATTAATTTCCTAATAAAACACTTGAAAGCTATATACGTTGTCAAACTGATTTCTTACAAATCTTACGAGCTTTCACATATAGAAATACTCATACGGAAACGGCAATTACATCGTATAATCGTCAAGCAATTAAACGCAATGTACTTACCTACCAATCTCTCCGGGAGAGAGAGAAAGAGAGAAAGAAAGAAAGAAAAAAAAGAAAGAAAAAAGAGAAAAAGAAAAGGAAGAATAAGAAGAGGAAGAGGAAGAGGAAACGGGCATCAGTTCTCTTGCATATACGAGATAATTTATTGATTTACAAATTAAGAATGCATCTATATATGTGTACACGCATACAGGTAAAGAAAAAAAAAAAAAGAAAAGAAAAGACAATGAAAAATTTCTCGATCATCGAAACGATTCTTCTTTAAAATTTAAATACACCTGCCCATTTCTTTTCACTTAAATTACAACGTTCTTTACTAATTAAATAAAAAGAGAAATAGAAATAAAAAACGAGAGAGAGAGAGAGAGAGCGAACGAATACGTAGAGAAGGAAAAGACGAATAGAAACAGTGAACATACGAAATGAAAAAGAAATAGAGAGATGGAGAAAGAAAGAGAAAGAGAGAGAAAGAATAAGAAAGAGAGAAAGAGAGAAAGAGAGACGAAACGAAGAACGGAAGAAAGAAAAAGACATGGCGTGTACAATTGATTGGTCCTGGTACATCATGCCCCGTGTCTTCCACCCCTTCTTTCATGGGAAAATCCTATCATCGAATGTTACTACGCTTTTTCGTAATTCTCTTCTTTCTCTGTCTGTCTGTCTGTCTGTCTGTCTGTCTGTCTGCCTTTCTCTTATTTTTATTTTTCCATCAGACCGATATCACGAATTCTTAAGATATTATCTTCACCGTTATCTTAACGTTAGACCGAGACAATTTCCTATATGAGAGATCATTTCGAGAATGATTTTAACGCGTCAAAGAAAATGATCTGTGAAAATCTAGGATAGGACTCTTCTGTCTCTTTCCTATATCCCGCTACTTATGATCCAACCCATACATATCTCTCTGCGAGTATATATAATCCGAGCGATATTACCGAGCGCATTCGAACTGGCCAATGGAACGTAATGCGTTCGGTAAATGCACTATTTTAACAATGCCTTGTGACGATCCGTCGATCATCGAGATCAGGATTCAGAGACTAAGAAAGAGAATAAAATGAAAGAGAGAGAAAGAGAAACAGAAACACGGAAAAAGAAAAAGAGAGAGAGAGAGAGAGAGAGAGAGAGAAGTTTGGATCGGCGACGATCAAAGAAGTAGGTGGAGGAGGAAGGAAAGAGCACGGCCGTGACGAATGCAAAGACCGCTTTGAGAGACGTCTCATTCATAAATGGGGCCGATCACAGCTACGAGAATGAGAGAGAAAGAAAGACAGAGAGAGAGAGAGAGAGAAACAGAGAGAGACTGAGAGATAGAGAGAAAGAGAGAAAGAGAGAAAGAGAGAAAGAGAAGTGTTACGCGTTTACCTGCCCGCCAACGGAGCAGGTGTGTACAGGTGAAGCATCGAAGCTTCGTCTAAACACAGGAAAGGCCCGATATTGGCAGATCGGTTATGCCCGACGGAGACGAATCGATTGTCGCTCGGAGCGCCGCGAAGTAACTGGATTCGTCGACGATGATGACCGACTTCGTTCCTCCGTTCGACCGTTTCTTCTTCGAGGCCTGCGGCTTCGACGAAGAAGAAGAAGAAGATGAAGATGAAGATGAAGATGAAGATGAAAAAGAGGAGAAAAAGAAGAAGGTGGAAAAGGAGGAGGATGGATATCTCTGTCATTGTTTCTCCTTTTTATTCGACAAAGGCAACGATTCTTTTTCGTTAAATTTTTTCAAGCGTTGCCACTATCTTATCTTTAGGTTTTTAGATCGTTAATAAATGTGATATTTTGTTGTTGACTTTGTCGATTATTTGTTATTCATTGTTTTTTTCTTTTTCTTTTTCTTTTAATTTTTTTTTCTTAATTTTATCCTTTCTCTTTTTTTCTTTCTTCCTTACGTGACGAATATTTTGTTCCTCGCGTATTTCTTTCTTCTTCTTCTTCTTTTTTTTATAGCGTAGATATTTTTTTCTTTTCAAATGTACGCGTGTGAATATATATATATATATATATATATATATATATATATATATATGTATGTATGTATGTATGTATGTATGTATTCTTTTTTCTTTTTCGTTGTACATGTACTTTCATCGAAGTTGAATTATTTCATCGATTCTTCTTTTCATTCCAATATTTCTTGTTTTCTTTTTTCTTTCTTTTTTTTTTCTAAATAGCATAGAGAGATATATATTCTTTTTATGTATTATCATCGGAACTAAATTATCAGATCAATACAAAATAGAATTAGTATGTTTTAAGTGTATTTCAGTATTAATAGATTCTATAAATAAAATAGCGTTTCGTGTTTTTACTGTTAGCTTATTATTCGAACTTTTCTCAACATTATCGTTCGATCGACCGGCAAATAGAAGAGAAAGTCGAGAAAATAGAGTTTGTCTTTTTTCTCCTTTCTTCTTTTGTATTTCCGTTTTTCTTTTTTTTCATCCTTTCCTTAATTTTTTTTTTTTTTTTTATGTGAACGTCGATAGATTTAAAATGAAATCGTTAGAAAAATTGGCAGGAAGTTTTGCAATAAGAAGAAGAAGATCGACTCGGTGTATTTGCTCGTTGCTTGAAGAAAAACGAGCCTCTCTTTGAACGTCGAGAGAGCTGTCTCTCCTCTCTCTCTCTCTCTCTCTCCCTTTCTCTTTCTTTTTTCTATTTTTCTTTTTTTGTTTTCGAATGATCATCGGATCCGTGGAAAAGTGAGAACGCTGCGGGATCAATTGAGCCGCTCCAGTTCGCGGAGGATCCGTCGCTTCTCGTCGTAAACGTCCGGCAAAACCGCGCTTAGTTACGAACGCGTTCGAGTGTAAGAACTACAGCGATCTCTCGAGAGAAAGAAAGAGAGGCTTGTCCGACGGATAGAAAAGAAAAGAGATACGAAGATAAACGAGAGAGGAACAGTCGAGCGGGTGTCATTAAAGTGTCTTTTCGCGGTACGTTATCGTGTATCTCGAATAAATTCTTCATGCTTGCGACGAGAAAAGGAAAGAGAAAAAGAAAAAGAAAAGGAAAGGAAAGGTAAGGAAAGGAGGGAGAAAAATTGAAAAAAAAAAATGAAAGGAAAGTGAAAGAAAAATAATCAAGAAAAAAAAAAAGAAAAAGAAGAAGGAGAAGAAAAGTTATATTTAAATCGCAATAATCTTCGTCGAACGTCAATAATTATTTGCAAACTCGCACGAAGTAAATAAGTAAGTAAGTAAGTAAGTACTTACTTATTACTTACTTTTTCCCTAGCAACTAAGTAAGTACTTACTAGCAAGGGAAAAAGATCGTTTGATCGATGATAGTATATACTAACTTCGTAATGCAAATTATTTTTCTCCGTGGTAGTACGTCATGGAAATCGAACGTAAATTTCTTATTGTAAAGGAACGATGGCGTCGATGTTAAAATAACATCGCTAAGCGAGTTTTAACACGGAATGCGAGATCTTTTTGCCGTTTGAGAAAAAGTCACGACGTCGTTGTTTTATACGGAATGGCGAATAACCTGGAGAAACGGGGGATCGATCGATCGTTCGATCGTTCGAACGATTCCATATAAATTGAAACGAGGGTGGGTGGGGAACAAAATTCCAACTGTAAATCTCTAGCCGATGTATCCTAAGTTAATCTGTTTCTCTCGATTCTATCAAGAAATTTCTTTTTTCTTTCCTCCTTTTTTTCTTGTTTCTTGTTTTTTTTTTTTTTTTCATCCATTTTGTTCTCATCCTTTTTCGTCTCCTTCCTTTTCTTCTACTCTCTTATTTCGCGACGAAGAAAGAAAAGGAGAGATCGTCGTCGTGAGAAATGCAAAATCTTGCAAATACGTGGACACGTTTTGGCCCATCGACATCGAGAAGATCGTGCGTATAAAAATAATCGAATGTTTTGCGTTCGATACCGTTCGATCATACCGTCATTTCTAAATACTTCTTACTTTCCTTTCACGAAATAAAAGAAATATGTTCGCCGAATCAATAGCGAATTTATTGCAAAAAAAAAAGATGAAGACAGTTTTTTAACGATGACAATCGTTGTACTTTATCGACTTTTATTTTCGTTCGATGTTCGATATCTAATTTTAAACGTTATTTCGAACAAATTAACGATTAGAAACGATGTATTTTATTTAAAAAAAAAAAAAAAAAAAATTGTACGACATAAAAATTCGTTTAAAGAAAATTCACTTCGACGCTTTTCGGCGTCGGTCAATATAATAACTGATAACAATTAATAACTTCTTCATTTCAATCGTAGAAATACGAAAGGAACTTTTCCAAGGGAGGTGTTTAAGATCGATTAGAAAAGGATATTAGAAATTTCAAATCTGCCGGACATTCACGATCCGTCGCTCCTGGCATTTTCAATGTTCGAGACTTATCTCTCATGAACCAGGAAGATGTTCGCTAGAATACATACAGATTCCAGTCAAGTTATCCATAAGTAGATATAGACACACATACACGCACACAGACACAATATATCTATCTTTCTTTCTCGTATAACGCATCGGTAGATGATCGATGCGACTGCAACCTAAAAAATATATATATATATATATATATACACACTTGTGTTCGCATGATTTATTTCGTCTCGCATTCGCATAAGCCTTCTTTACACGCATTCTATCTGGATAAGCTTTCTGGTATCGCGTGACGCGTATCCACCAACGCATTTTGCAACGATTTTCAGGGTGGGTTCAAAGTCAAAAGAAAAGTTCGTTCAAAAGGAATATTTTCCTTTTGAGAGACGTCTATCTCTCTTTCTTCGAATTTAATCAAATCTTTTATCGATCGTTATATCCATAACGTTTACTAAGTATATGTATATCCGATGGAACGAATAAAAATCAAATCTAAAATAAGAGATTATTACTTCTGCGATACAGTATTTGGTAATAATTTTAAGTACTATCTATGTTTCTTACAGGTCTACAGATTTCATTTTGAACGTGAAAATTGATAGTACGTATACGTTTCGTTTCGTTCGACTGACTTTTTTCTTTTTTTGTTTTTTTTTTTGTTCAATTATCTTTTTTTGTTTAGAAAGAAAGTAAAATAAATTTGATAACTACTATTTTCAAATTTTTTTAATTTCACATATCAACTCGTTATCCTCTTCGCAAAGATTCTAACAGCATCTTAAGTTTTATCGTAGAAACAAAAAAAATTTATAAAAATTCTACTATTATTTTGTAAAATTGTCGATTCATGTTTCCTTTTCTTTCGACTTTAATCTTCAATATTCATCCAATGAGTTTAAAGAAGCCAAATTTAAAAATAAAAATACAATGTAGATTAGTTCCATTCGAAAATTTAATTTATACACTTTGGCCCGTATATACCAGAGATATATAATATAAATATTATACATGATTTCTCTTTATAAATAGATATCACAGATGATATATGCCGTTGTGTAATTAATTATGAACGATAAAGTAATAACAGGATCGATGGGTTAATAAACGAGGAAGGGGAAAGGAGGGAGGGACGAAAGGAAAGGGTTAATTTGCATTTATTGAAATCAGTATATATCAGTTTCGTAAAATTTTCATCAACGTGTAACATTACATAAGAACGTTATTAAAATGCGATTAGGCAATTTCACAGATATCGTCTATATACTTGCGAAATTTTAACAGCTGATTTTAACCGAATCATCGAAGATTTCGCTTCTCTCTTTTTCTTTGCCTTCATTTCTTTTTTTTTTTTTTTCATTTTATTTCATTTTATTTCTCCAAACGTCAGAACGTTAGATCGAAGAAATAGAAATTTTCGTAGAAAAATTTTGAAAAATTTTAATGTTCGATGGTCACCATCAATGAATAAGATTTTGAATCGTTTCAATAAATTTCCTTGAGAACATTGATATTCGATCGAAATTAGTAAAATTGAAGAAGGTTACCGAAAAAAAAAACTATAGATAGTAGTTCGTAGCCTTGAACGAGTCGATTAGAGTCGAGATATCCCGCGAAGTAGTCGGCAGCCATAGTAGGTTGTACCTGAGACCGCGTAATGAGGCGACCTTGGACGAAGGCGGGTGGCACAGGAAGTCGACAAGGTTTTTATCTGGCCGACGTTCGCTCTAACGCGCGCCTGGTTGCCAGCCAGAAGAAGAGAGAAAAAGAAGAAACGAGAAGGTAAAGGTAAGTACTTGTACTATCGTCGATTAGTATAAGAGAGGACGATTTGACCTGTCGAAATTTTTTGTCTTTTTTTTTTGTTATTCTCTTTGTTCTTTTCTCTTCTTTTCTTTTTTGTTTTTCAACTACGACTTGACGACGATAAACACACGAGGACTTACTATCTATTTTCGCTGTTATCTTTCTATCTTTCTTCTTTTCTCTCTCTCTCTCTCTCTCTCTTATTTCTTATTTATTTTTCATTTTTCTCTAATTTTCTCTCCCCCTTAAAAATCGCTATAGATACGGTATCCCACGCGTCCTTCGTTATATCCGACGGGAATAAATTTGTTACGATAAAAAAGCAAAAGCACATATCGGCCTTGAGGAGTTATCCCATAGATAAGTCGAAAATTCTTATTCGTTGTTTTTCTTCTTTTACGCGTTCCTTTTTTTTTTCTTCTTCTTCTTCTTCTTTTTCTTTGTCTCTTTTTCGTTATCTTTTTTTTTTCGAAACGGACGTAATAAATTAAAGAAAGCTGGTAAAATGTGTAAGTACTAACTCGTAGAGATCATTGTAATCGTACTACTACTATACGTAGGTAGATATGTAGGTACTTATATACTTAAGTATAACTATGTTGGTTACCTACGTACCTACATACACATATATATACATACATACAATGAATAAAACACGTATCTCGTGTCCGAGATCGTACGGGAAAGCGATTCGTACTTGCTTACATAGTTATCTACACTCGCGAATCGTACTAAAGATAATATCAAAACTGCGCGCGAATTAAGAGTGAGCTTGAGACGAAGGGAAGCCGAATGAACGACGGTCGTTCGGTCGGTCGGTTGGTCGGTCGGTTGGTTGGTTGGTTGGTTGGTTGGTTGGTTGGTCGGTTGGTTAGTCGGTTGGTCGGTTGGTCGTTCGGTTGGTCGGTTGTTCGACCATCGTGATGGTAATAAAAGTTGGAAAACAACGGCGCAAGAGCGATTACTCGAAAAAGCGAAAGCGGATTCTTTCGCGCTTTTTTTTTTAACGCTGAAAGACACAAACGGAAGTAGACAGGGGTTGGATAGGTGGGTGATTGGATGGTTGAGTATGGTGAGATCAGAAGAGAGAGAGAGAGAGAGAGAAAATGGAAAGAGAAGAATAGAATAAGGGAGAGTAGGAATAAAATAAAACGGAAGAAAAATGCATAGGAGAAAAAAGTGGGTAGAATTAAAGAAAGAAAGAAAGAAAGAAGGATAGAAAAATAACAGAAAGCGAAATGAAAGAGTCACCTAGCGTCGGATAGTGGATAGAACAAAAAAGAAAAAAAGGAAAAGGAGAGAGAATCGGAGAGAAGGACAAACGTACAGGACGAAATAAACAAACAGATAAAACAACACAAAAAGAAAAAAGAAGGACGCTAAGAGAAAAGGAAAGACAGAATGATTAGGAAAAACCGTATGGAAAAGTATATTACTAAGTAAATGAATACTCGCTCGTACGAAATAAATGGAAAGAGATAGGTGAATAGGGTGGATAAAAAAAGGAAGGAGGAAAAGAGAGAGACGAGAAGATACGAACGTGTAGAATGAAACAAAAAGAGAAACGTTGTAGAGAAAAGATGGGGAAAGAAAAATCGATTGAAAAGAAAAATCGAGAGAAAAATAAAAAGAGAAGGAGAGAGAGAGAGAGAAAGGCAAAGAAAGTGAAAGAAAGAGAAAGAGAAAGAATACACTGTACACAATGGTTATCCGAATCGTACGATGAATTCTCCAGTCGTAGTCGGTTATCATCTTGGATAACCGAGCAAGAAGTTTCGAAGCAAGATCGAGAAAGAGAGAAAGAAAGAGAGAAAGAAAAAAAGAAGAGGTAGGTAGGTAGGTAGGTAGGTAAAAGAGAATAAAGGGAAGTAGCAAGCAGCAACTAGAGTGGCAGAGGCGCATAAAGTGACCCAAGGAGTTACCACGGGCATTTATAACGTATCCGGAGAGAGGAAATATAGGCTGGAGAAGGGCACAAAGCACTTGTAAACCGTGGAGCCGTGTACTTCTTGGCTGCCGTTGAGAGTACAGTAATATCCCTGAATTATTACCAGGACGCCCTGCCCTCTCTCTCTCTCTCTCTCTCTCTCTCTTTCTCTTTCTTTCTCTCTTTCTTTCTGTCTCTTTCTTTCTGTCTCTTTCTCTCTCCTTTTCGAGTATAATTGACGTCGCCGCGATCGAAAAGGAGGAAACGTTTCCGTCGACGACAGTCGCAACTGATGCCCATCGCTGGCATCTGTTTTATTTAATTTTGTTCTATTTAGTTTTGTTTAGTTCGCTTTAGTTTCATTTAGTTTTCTACTTTTCGTGAGATTCTCGGTGATACGTGAGATACAGAGAAATCTACGAGCTTGATTTTCGAGCTTTGGTTCGAACGCACGTGTGGATCTTTTTAATCATTCTTTATTTTTTCTTTCTTTTTTTCTGTTTTTTTTTTTTTTTTTTGTTATCCTCTATAAGTAGATATATCGGTCGATCTTCTTTCCTTTCTTTTTATTTTTCTTCTTATCTTTTTTTTTCTTTTTCTTTTTCTTTCGTTCTTTTTGATATTCGGTTTACTTTCTTCTTTCTCTTCTTTTCAAGATTTGCTTTCTTCTGGATTCTTTTTTTTTTTTCTTTTTTTTTCGTATACTTAAGTCAAGATCGAGGAGATCGCGTTGTTTTTATTTCATTCGTTTCTTTTTTTTCTCTTTTTCTTCTATATTATTTTTAAATTCTAGTCATTATGCTATGAGATATCGAAAATTTACGTTTCTGTATGATTTCTTCGTTCGAATTACGCATTATCTTAGATTATAAATAATTACGTTAAAATCGTTTCAGAGATATAGAAAGTTTCATTACGAAACAATGAAATTTATCATTCTTAACAACAATATCTAATTATGATCGAAACATCTTAATAATACTCTCTCTTCAGTCTTCTATCAACATAAAGATCAACGTAAATCGAAATACGAATCATTGATAAAAATTAATACGAATGGTTCGCTTTAGATTCCACCTTGATGTCCTTTGAATTCGAGAGAAACGAAGTAGAAAAAGAAACGTTATTACGAAAGAACAGACGTAGAAATAAATAAAGAAAAGAGAAAGAAAAAAAAAGAGGAAAGAAAAAGGGGAAAAAGAAAGAATACAATGCGATCGATGTTGGAGATTTCGATCGGATCTTGGATATCGTCGATAGCCGTGGGCTCGCAAATAATGATTGTTAAACAAGCGTTAGTGCGCACGAAGATGGCGTTATGGCCAAGAGAAAAAGAGAAGAAGAGAAAGAGAAGGAGAATGAGAAAAAGAGAGAGAGAGAGAGAAGGAGAATGAGAAAGAGAGACAGAGAGAGAGAGAGAATTCAGCAAGCGGTGCAATGGTGCGTAGAGCGAGAGCTAAACTCCGTCCGGCACCTCGTTAAGAGGTGCTACGGAAAATACGTCGCAGATATATTATAATGCCTAAAGAGAAGTATCGAACGAGTTGGTAAATGCTCGTCTCGCGCATTACATGCTGCCGATTATGGTAATACAACGGGGCTCTTTTCTATGTTTCGTTTGTAAGTCGGAACCGCTTGTTTCACCCGATTATATTCGTGATTTATTAATTAGTCGTTTAAACTATACGGCATTTATGTATATATAAATAATTGCCTATATATACATATGTATGTATGTATGTATGTATGTATGTATGTATGTATGTATGTATGTATACCTCTTATACGTGTAATTATGTTTTTATGATATTTTATGGATATATTAAAATTTCTTTTTTTATATTATATAATGATGGTATAAATCATAGTTATATATATCTACATATATATATATATATATATATATATATATATATATATATATGTATAATATTGTTATGATATTGTGACGTAATAAAACAATAAAGTTTGTTACATATTCATATCCTTATTACAGCCTGTTTGTTAATAAAGAAAATTCTATAATATAATACGGATATTATGAGATTATAAAACATTCAAGAACAAACCAAGGAAAGACGAGCGGGATCGATAAAAAGAATTCGCTTTTAATCGTATCGATCTCCCGAGAAAGAGAGATAGACAGAGAGAAAAAGGGAGAAAAAGAGAGAGAAAGAGAAAGAAGGAGAATACAAAGGAACTTAATTAATATAGCGGAAGACGATAAAGTCGGTCTGGTCTCCCTTTTGCGATGAGAAAGATCGCAGATCGAATCGCTAAGAGTCCGAGTTTCAAATTTCAACAAGTCATGGCCGTTGACGCCTCCCTTGTGGGCCTGACACAAACGTCTACCCGTCGTTGTGCAAAAGAACGAACGCTCTATTAACTGACCGCGTTATCGTTGCGTGCACTTCCAATTAGCTGGAGTTAACGCGCCGTGAGAGAGAAATTTTTTTTTCGTTTTTTTTTTCTTTCTCTTTCTTTCTCTCTCTCTCTCTCTCTTTCTGTGTCTCTGTCTGTCTATCTCTCTCTATTTTTCTATCTCTCTTTCTCTCTTTCTTCTTCTCTCTCTCTCTCTCTCTCTCTCTGTCACTCTGTCTCTCCGTCTCTCTCCATTTTTTCCTTCAAGTTTGACTGTAAAAATTACCCAACCTATATTGTTCCCTTAATTATAGTTAGTCGGTGCCACTAAAGCGTAACCTTGAAACGCGGGTGGCTTTCAGGTGCGAATGGACGAAGGGGGAGAAGAAGAAGAAGAAAAAAAGTGAGAGCGATCAAAGACGATGATTAACTCGAACTATAATAAAGCTTTCCTATAAGTGTATATACATATATATATGTGTGTGTGTCTGTGTGTGCATATACATATATATATATATATATATGTACGACCTATTTTAAACGCGTGGCGTCTTCCCACAAACATTACTTTTTAACGCCATTATATTCTCTCCTACGCTAGTATACCAGCATATAAAAGTATACTCATTTTATCTCTTTTTCTCTTTCTCTTCCTCCCTCTGTCTATCTCTCTCTCTCTCTCTTTATCTCTCTCTCTCTCTATCTTTCTGTCTTTTTCTTTCTTTCTTTCTTTCTTCCTTTTCTTCACGGTGTTACTTAACTACTGTTTTCTTTCGTTCCTCTTCTCTCACGCGATTTCTTAAGAGACTCGCGTTAACCCACTCGCTGGATAGATAATCTAGCCTTTAACCCTCGACCGACTAATGCTTGCTCACTTCTAACTCGTATCTATTGTTGGATTTTTCAAGTACACTTAATTATTATTATATGTCTCGATAATTACAAACTGTCTTGGAATTATTTTCTGCGAGGAGGTAAAAGAAAAGAACAAAAAAAAAAGAAAAGAAAGAGAAAACGGAATATAAGAATGTAGCGACAGAATTATTAGAAACAATGCTATTGATCTGATGCGACAATAATTCATACATAAATTGAAGATCATGAATCTTTCTCTCTCTCTCTCTCTCTCTCTTTTTTTTATCAACAGCGAGACTTAATTAAATAATAAAAATTTTCTTTAAGAATCCTTCGTTTTAAATTATATGTAATCTATGAATAGATTCGAAACGGTACTTGACGAAAGAAATAAGAAAAAAAAGAAGAAGAAAAAATAAAAAATTAAAATATTGGGGAAAGAAATCGTTGAAAATAATAATATCATTATTTAATCCGATAGAATCGATTCGCACATAAATTCAAGACACAATCACGTCTCGATTATTTAATCGAGACTTAATGAAATATAGAAATTATCATTGATTTTCAATTTATTGGTTATAACTAGGTAGTTTTCATAGCGATCTAACGTTTTCTATATCCTTTTTGTTTGAAATATCTGACCGATGGTTTAGATCAGAAACAGATTCCGCAGGCGCGACGGCCATTGAATTCCACCGTGCGATAGAATTCAAGCGTGGCATGCAACGCTCAGATAGACATACACCTTCCAGCATATCTGTCATTAACGACAAGTTGAAAACGTGTAAGCGGTTGAACGTCGTCGCCTTCGTTCTCTTTCTCTCTTTTTCTCTCTTTCTTTCTCTTCCTCTCTCTGTCTCTCTCTGTCTCTCTCTCTCTCTCTGTTTTAAACTAGACAAAGCTTCATAAAGCAGCCGATACGACTGCATTGAAAATGTACCAGGTTCGATTCGATTTGACGGTACGACATCGGTTACCTCGGATAGAAACGTAGGAGGTGACATTGCGTTTCCGCGAGTTTGTTCGACGATATCTTTCTCGATTACGTTGTTAGACTGATTTACACCAGAACTCAACTAGTCGTCTATATTCATCGAACTTTTCGAACAATAAAAGTATTTAACAAGAGAGAGAGATAGAGAGACGGTCAAATAGACAGAGAGAGAGAGAGAGAATTGAATTTTTACGTACAAGGGATGTAAAAGTGTTCACCATTCAACCGATCAATTTCGAAAGTCACGAGGCTGAACGAGGTTTATCAGAACAACTTGGAATTTCAACGAGTCCTTTTATCGTCAAATACAATAAAACTTGCCCATAATTTATTTCTTTTCTTTTCCTTTCTTTCTCTCTTTTTCTTTTCTTTTTTTTTGTTTTTTTATGACCTCGTACCATGTCGAAAATAAAATTTACTTAAAATTTATCAATCGACTTCTGTCCGATACAATAATGATATATACATATACCTACATATACACATGTATATATATACAGATATATACATAACATACACATGTATATTCTTTAAATGTCCCGCTACAATGCGCGTACTAAGTAACCATAGAAAAAAAAAAAAGAGGACCGCAGGTATTTCGTCGATTCTTTCGACCGTCCCAAGAGAAGACGACGGAAACTTTTGCTACGCGTGGTACGTGCTAGCAACACAGGAGGTTATTTGCTAGATAAATCTTGACCCGCCTCCTTGCATGCCGCACGATAGTCGATCGACGCTTCGACCGATCGTGTGTACGACGCTCTCGCGAGAACGAAAGAGAGAGAGAGAGAGAGAGAGGGAGAGAGGGAGAGAGAGAGAGAGAGAGAGAGAACTCGATCTTTCGCTAGATCGAATAAGACAGAGAGAGAAAGAGAAAAAGAGAAAGAGAGAGAAAGAGATATGTATAGCAGCGGACCTCGATTCGCCTGACTTCGAGAGGAAACGTGCTCTCTGCCGTTACGTTCGTAGACACGTTGTGGAGAACCTACGCCTTACACCTGATAGAACTTACATACATATGTATATATATATATATATACATATATATTATACATATACACATATATCTACTTTTATATATATATATACATATATATCTACTTTTATGTGTATATATACATACATACATATGTATGTATGTATGTATGTATGTATGGTACGTAGTTCGGATGATCGAAGAAAGCGGTTCTTTTCGATGGTACGGAATTCGATCGTTTCGATCTTATCGCGATTGACGTACGTACCATAGGTACGTATATACATTAGTATCGTCTTGGGAGACGGCTTAATTAACAAACTTCGATAATTAACGCTCGTTTTTCGCTCCTTCTTCTTATATCCGATTCAAACTCACGACGATGTTATATAGGTACATACGTGTTGTAACGAGCAAAATATTCCATCCAGGTCGTTCGTATTTTCTAAAACTTTATTTTATATCTCGACGACGTAAGTACTTATTTACTTATTTACTTACTTACTTACTTACTTACTTACTTACTTACTTACCTATATACTCGTTTCGTTTAATTAAAAGAAAAATTTATGATTTAATCCTGATAAAATAATACGTTTTTCTTTAGATTTCATTGATCGATAGCGTACCACGTTATATGCGACCAGATACGATATTTAAACGCGTTACTTTCTACGATAATATTGGACTCTTGTTATACCTTATATCAATCAATTTAAATTCGTTCTATTAATCCCATATGAAAATCTATATTTATGATTGTTCGATGACTAAGCGTTAACCGTTCCGTTGTGTTATTATAATTACAAATTTCTACGATTTTTCAACGTCATCGATTAATTTACCAGACTCGTTTAACATACTCCTTACGAGTATTATAATACCCAGACAAATTATTTCTACATTTAATAAAAATGAAACGTAAGAAACGTGACGTTCGTTCCAATTGTATCCATTTTATTTCATTCTATGTGGAAATTGAAATTGATGGTTGGCGGGGAGGTTCGGTTAAGGGTTTTGCTCACGTGCCGGATCGGTAACGGCCACGTTTGCATGCACCTGATACCTATGAGAATAAAAGAGAGAGAGAAAGAAAAAGGAAGGAGAAAGAATCGTACGAGTCTACCATTACTCGATACTAATTCGTACCGTGTCCGTTTTCTACGATGACGCACGTACCGACATGGAAAATATCCGGTCGTTTATGGGGGTGGTCGATGTGTAACACATACAGTACCTGTATAGGTCTTTTTTTTTTTATACACCTGTTGGAAACGACCCTTTTAGAGGTAACAACCTATTGTAAACGATCCTTCCTGTATTACGATAATTACTTCAAATTGTAAATCCCTTTTTGTTTTCGTTACAATCGTCTATTTGTATAAGTACTTATAAACTATTCCTATGATAATAGTTAAAAATGATTACAATCAGAAGAACTCCGATTATTTCTTCTCGCGATTAGTTTCTTTCAGTTCAATTAGATGCACGTAAGACACGGCTAATTACTTAACCTTTCGACCTATAAACGTGCTAACCTATCATCATCACAGAACGAGATAATGAAGTCATGCGTTCTCTCTCATCGCTATTATTAATCATGTTTGAGAAACAATCATGATAGTTGTAATGACAATGATACAGAACTGAGCTAAACGGTGCAATTATTGATCGCACAATTCTTTTTCTCTCTCTTTCTTTTTTTTTTCTCTTTCCTTGTTTTTTCCTTTCTCGTCATTTTTATTAGATATCTACTTAGATATTTATGTACATGATCTTCCATATATCGGATCAAATTAATAATAAAAGAAAAAAAAAAGAAAGAAAAAAGAGAAATTATAAACGAAGGATTTTTTTATCCTTTTAAAATTTTGTTATCCTTTCGAAGTATAGCGTAAGCTAAGGGAGATCTTTCTGAATGTATTACTTAATGATAAAACGAATTTGACCTTGACAAAACACGTCAAAACGTTCGCAAATCGCCGGAAATTTCCGTGGGAAAGCTGAGCTAGTATTCTATAGGTAGTCGTGTCTTATTCGCATATACGTATACTCACGTATACATTATTTACATGTACCTACATACCTGCACGTATATCTACGTGTATATCTGTTACTCACGAAACTACATCGACGATATATGTAAATCTAAGTACGTTCGTACGTATATATGTGGTGTATGTATGAATTTATTTGAGTAAGTATGTACGTAAGTACGTACATAAGTATGTATGTACGTATGTAAGTTCGTATGTATTTATATATGTATGTATGTATGTGTGTACGCGTAATAAGCACAAGTTGGTATCAGGTGCGTCTCACAGAAAGGTGTATCTCCTACATAGTCCTGCACTTAGGCGGCATCGTCGTTTTCGATATAGTCGTGGCTAACAAAGTACGCGAGGACGAATTAACGCAACGTGATTCTCACAATCATTGACTTTCTTACGACTTTAAGAAAATTTAAAAAAAAAAAAAAAAGAGAGAAAAAAAGTAAAAAAGACGATCCTTTTAAAGTCATTCGTTTATGAGAAAATCGATTTTCGCAACGTTTCAAATTTATTTTAAAATTATCTAAGCTTTAGAATACATGTCTAATGCGTATAGGTGTGATATCTTTTTTTCTTATTCTTCTTCTTCTTCTTCTTCTTTTTTTTGTTTTTGACTAATCGCTTCTATTTATTCGATATATTTTTATGAATTAATCGTAAGTATTTATTTCGTGTAACGAGTGATCGGTATATACGAATATTTTGATCAGTACGAATAATCATATATGTAATATTATTTTTATATAATTCATACAAAATTTATAATATAATTAATACGATATCTAATAATGATATAATTATTATCAATTATTCGAAAACACACATATATATATAAAATTATATGTAAAATTTATAATATAAGTATCTAATAATAATATAATTATTAGTAACTATTAGAAAAGATGTATATGTACACACATATATTTTTTAATAATTACAACACACACATGGTAGGAAAAATGTTATCGAACATAAAAGGTTTAACGGTTTTGCCGTTAATGTTAAACCGTTAATATCGTCGTGGATAGAGGATATCGTAGAAAAGTGACGATATCCTCTTCTCCTTCGGAATATGTTCATCAAAAGAAAAAAAAAAAAAAATGGAAAAAAAGGAAAAAAAAAAGTTACTGCGTCCCGGCTGTGGATCGATCAATCGATTCGAGCGAAGATCCGAGGCACCTGCCGTTACAGTTTTTACATCAACTCGGAGAGTTTCAAACGCCAAGAGCCGACACTTTTTTTTCATAGTACCGACATGAAAGAGAGAAAGAAAGAGAGAGAAAGAAAAAGAGAGAGAGAGAGAGAGAGAGAGGGCAACGCTTTTCCAAGAATTTATCTGGACCACCGTTCATTCATACCAATTCGTTCAACTTACAAAGACTCTCTCATCATTTTAAAAACAGTCCTCTTCTCTCAGTCCGTTACATTAAATATATTATTACGTAAAGTGTATAAAGGTTACCAACATTTTTTTCTGTCTCTCTCTCTATACTTTTCTTTCTTTTTTTTTTTTTGATGAAAAGTTATTCACTATGTTTTAAAAACACAAAACTTTTGACAACGAAAGTTTTTAAAAAGTAACAAGTGATATATAATTTACACTTATTTACATACATACTTGTATGTAACATTAACGTATATTTTAATTATTTTAATCGTAAATCATATGAAAAAAAAGCAAAGCGATACGTGCAGTAGATTAATAATAATAATAATAATAATAATAATAATAATAATAATAATAATAATAATAATAATAACAACAATAATAATAATAAAAAAGATCTTACAAAAGTTTGCACGACAGAGAGACATTTATTACCTTTATAATATATATATATATACAATATTATATTTAAAAAAATAATTATAAATAATTAAAATTTAAAAGCTTTCAACAATCGATTGACCCAATCGCTTGAATTTATTATTAATATAATATTAATACATATTTCTATCACATTTCATTTTCCTCGCGTTGATTTCTCAAAATCTTTAGTAGAAAACTAACGAATAAAAAAATATACGCGATGATAATATATTACAATAAAGAAAAATCATAAATTTGAGAGTGAACGTTCGGAAATTCAGAGACAAGAATATCACGATCGAAAGATCGTCTTCTTATTGGTAATTCAATGACGGAGAAATATCGGTGGTGCTACCGTGGTGTAATAAATAACTTGAAATCGGCGTTCATCGAGTTGGACGTACATTAATCGACGCGCTGCGTGTCGCATCGCATGATATTCTCTTTCTCTCTTTCTCTCTCTCTCTCTGTCTCTTTCCGTCTCTTTGCGTTCTCCCATACATTAAAAGCGTTAAAAGCATCGAGAAAACATTAATCATTTATCGTTCATTCGAACTCGATCGACGTGTTCGTGTATTACTTTTAAACGTCGTTGACGTTATCCACGTGCTTCTTACATTAAATACGATCTTATAATGAGAATGATTTGTACATAAAGTAGAAAAAAGTACAAGTAGAAGAAGAAATAGGAGTGAAACAACGACAACGACGAAATAAAACTAAACGAAATAAACAATTAAATAAATAGATGAAACACTAACGAACGAGAGAAAACGAAAAGAAAAGATTAACAAACGAATCTTCGTTGTCAAATCGTTTTACACGAGGATGATATTATAGGATAGGTGGAAAAATTAAACGAAAGTTAAAAAGATATACGACGATAAATAATTTATGAACGAGAAGACGCTTTATCGTAACGTTCGCTTTTTACTCTACGCTAGAAAGTAACGATCGTCGAAACGATCGTTGGAACGATCGCTATGAGACGTGAGAAACGTCATTTTCGCTGAAGAGAATCCCGTTTCGAGGATATACCGATCGAGAGGGAAAATTCACTCGTTACATTGCCTATCTATCTATTGCGAATATAATGTAAATCTTTAGTTATAAATCACTAAGTAAATTTATTATGACATTTTAACGCGTTCATCGTAGAATCTTTAAACGACATTAAAAACCAATCCTATGATCGAAACATCCATAGAAAACACATAACAAAGAGACGTGAATTGTCCATAATCGATAATCGATTTATTTATATTGTTAATAATACTATACGAGCCGATGATTACCAAAAACAAAAAATAATGTGACAAATGTAAAAAATGCAAAAAAATTAATTCATTATTCGATAGTTCGTATGGTAATGATTTAATTATAGGAAAAAAAAAAAAGCGATTAAATAATATTCTTTTCTTTCTTTTTTCTTTCTTTTATATATGTATGTACATATATGTACATATACACACGCATACATTTTTCACTTAGACCATACTTTCTTCACGATAATCGCACTGGCTCATAAATTTATATAATATATAAAATAGGATAAAATTGTAGAAGAGAGATCTATCTTATGCCATTTACACTTTACTCGCTGATTATATATATAGATATACACACACATATATATATATACATACACATACATATATACATATTTTATATATATATATACATACATACATATATAAATATACATAGATATATATCTACCAGTGGTACCGAGGGGCGCGCTAATAATTCAATAATCTCAGCGGCAATAATTATTCTACTTGTCCGGCGCAATCGACCCTGATTGGAGTTAACTGCGTGGAGTACGTATATAGATCGTACCGGGGCAAGAAAGTGTGTAAGCTCGTACCGGCTCCCTGATTGATACAGATGACTACATCCGACTGATGTGTGGCCCCGTACAAGGAGACGCGCGAGAACAGGTTCGCGAGTCTACCCAGCCACGAGGGTATGGACTGAGAAAGAGAAAGAGAAAGAGAAAGAACGAAAGAGAGAGAAAAGGAGAAAGAGAGAGAAATAGATAGAAAGAAAGAGATAAAGAGAAAAAGAGAGAGAGAGAGAAAAGGGAGAGAGAAAGAAAGATCCTCAGCATCCTGAGCATTGGGAAAAAGAAGGGACCGCTCGCGCCATTGATATCGCTTGGACTACCACTGACAGGTGTATTCCCGAGTTATTTACTACGTGCTTCGCATTTCTTAACTCTACCTTGATTCTATACATGCCTATCGACGCTTTTTTCTATAGCATATATTCATCGATACTCTACGTACAATTAATAACTTGTCCTATTCGTTTCTTGCGTATACATCAAAGTTTGCGTGATAGAGAGTACAATTAATAAATATAAAGGTATTGTAACGCGTTAATATTGGTTATATGTATTATTGAATGCATTATTGATAAATAGACAAGATTTCTATGATTCTTGTGAAATTGTTTTTCTTCTTTTGGTATGTATATCGTATTGATATATGTAAGTGCGCGATTAATAGGTACATAAAATTCCGTAATTATTAATACGTACATTTTTGTACGTGCTATGTTCTTTTTTTTTTTTTTTCTTCTATTTATATTTTTCTCTCATTATTATTCTCTCTCTTTTTTTCTTTTTTTTTTTTTTTAACAATGAAAGAAACGTTAATGAAATAAATCTGTGCTTATGTGAGCGTACGAGTGCGTGCATGTATGTATGTATGTAATTCGTGTATATTTTGTATATAATTTCGATTAGTATCGAACGAGATCGAATTCCTAAACGCTTCGTGTCTACATTCGCTTTTACGTACCACAATCCTAATGGTATGTATTTACTTAGATATATATATATAATATGTAAATATATCGATGTGTTGGTCAAACGAAACGCAGAGCATTCGGTAGCGAATTAGAAATTAGCTCCGTTAGATTTACATAGAGCGCAGGTGGCCGGCCGTTGCACTGTTTTCAGGATAAAACGAGTTTCGCGATTGAAAAAAGACGAGCAACAGAAGGAGGAGAAGGAGGAGGAGGAGGAGGAGGAGGAGGAGGAGGAGGAGGTGATGGTGGTGGAGAAAGAGGAAGAGAGAAAGAAAACGACGTGTAAACCGGTGACCGGCATGTAATATAAAGATTCATGGACCGACTTCGAATCCGTCGGCGTTAACGGACGTGTTTAAAAATCTTTAAAACCGAAGGTGAATTTTCTCTCCTTCTCTCTTTCTCTCTGTCTCTGTCTTTCTGTTTCTCTCTTTTTATCTCTCTATTTATCTCGAGCTTATCTACCCACGTAATTTCTTCGTTTTATTCGTACGTAAAGTAACAGAGAAAAGAAAAGAAGGGGTGAGGAGGTTGGGAGGGTGGTAGAGGGGTTTTTATCGATTGATCTTAAAATATTGTGGTTAACGTCGTCGGTACATCGTAATTTAATAAAAAGAAGAAACAGGAGAAGAGGAAAAAGAAAAAAGAGAAGAAAGAAAGGGAGAGAGAAAAAGAAATCAAATAAAATGACAGTCTCTCTCTCTCTCTCTCTCTCTCTCTCTCTCTCTCTCTCTCTCTCTCTCTCTCTCTGTCTCTTTTGGTTTCAAAACGAGTCTAGGTGGTGGCTTCGACGACGAAGACGACGACGAAGACGAGGACAACGAGGACGACGACGATGACGACGAGGACGAAGACGAGGAGAGCTCGTAGGTCGTCGAGAGATTTATGACAGTCTCGAGAACGTTGCTCGCCCCGACGAAGCACGACATAGCGTCCTACCAACGATAAGTAACGATCGACGCGTTCAGATTCGAAGGATCGAACCACGAGGATCGATGCGTCAGCGAGGATAGTACGATAAACTCTCTGTCATGTGAGAGAAGTAAAAGGAGAAAGAAGGATGAAGGGAGGTAGAAGGTAGAAGGTAGAAGGTAGAAGGTAGGAGGTACTTAGGTGGGTAAGAGGTAACAGAGAGGGTACGAGGATGTGAAGAAGGAGAAGGAAGGAGGAGGGTGGAAGGGAGGGAATTTGACTCGCGGTAAATTCATCTCGAAAAGACTTCTTCACCGTAGGAGATATCGCGAGTAACTTGGAATACTCCTGCGAAATATCTCCTCTCACGGCGGGAGGAGCTCACCTCGGAAGCGTGAGTGCATACGAGAAAGAAAGAGAGAGAGAGAGAGAGAGAGAGAGAGAAATTGAAAGATTGAAAGAGAGAGAGAGAGAGAGAGAGAGAGAGAGAGAGACGAGAGGAGATACGCGTGCTTCTTCTAAGTGGAATAGTTATACAGGACGATTCACATGTCTCTTCTTCATTTTATTACTACGTTCTCAAATTTCTAACGATTCTTATCGAATTCATCATACCGATGAAATTATGATCTCTTCCTATCTTCTAATTCCTTACTTCGTTTCGAAAATAGTTTGGTCAGTGTACTCTAACGATTTATTATTTCCATATGCGATAGAAATACAGAACGGATAGTCAGATAAAGCGCTAATCCTTATAGATTTATCAATTTTATCAATTTTTGTAATCGACTTCTTTTTTATTAATATCTACGAACAAGCGAGCAAGTTGATTATCCGAAAGAATGAAGTAAATGTGAAAATAAAATTCATCCTTAAGCAAACGTTATTATTCCAATCGTTCTAATGTCTAATCATTATTAACTATTGGTTCATTCGATACTGCGTGTCACGTATCTCGGAAGTTTGACAAAATGAAACGATGAGAAGATTCGATTGAAGAAAAAAAAGAAAGAAAGAAAGGAAAAAAATAAGAAAAAGAAAAAAAAAGATCGATCTTGATCCGTCAAGAAGAGAAGGGTCTTATGAAATATTTCATAAATAAGATCATAAACGTATGAATCGTCCTGTATAGGTGGGACTCGATCGAGCCCAGGTGTGGCTTACGCACACACTCTAGTCTCTCTCTCTCTCTCTCTCTCTCTCTCTCTCTCTCTCTTTCTTTCTCTATCTCTCTCTGTCTTCCTCTGAAAGGCGCATAAACAAACACGTACACGTGCCAAGTCGAGCGGAGGTGCTCGCGAACGCAAACTCCCGAGAGAGTATCGCGAGAGAGCGTGTGTAGTACTATAAATAGATTCGAGCTACCTGTAAACGCGTACCACACGACCGCCCTGTATCTTCCACACGAGGTCCATCCAGTGGTGGACGATCGTCTAAGTTGGAGCTAGCGATCGCCCATGCTGTACACTATTTTCTATATCTTTCTCTTTTTCTCTATCGGTTAACTGTACAATCTAAAAGAAAGAAAAAGGGAGAAAGAAAAAGAAAGAGAGAGAGAGAGAGAGAGAGAGAGAGAAAGAGGGAGAAAGCGATCAGCACGATCGCCAGTCCGCAATTAACCATCCGACAACTTGCTCGCAGCAGCTAATAAACTATAGGCGAGGACCAGATAGAGAAAGAAAATAAAAAGAGAGAGAGAGAGAGAGAGAAAGAGAGCACCCGCGCAGCATCCTTGACATGGCCACGATGAGATCGACCACCACCTAGACCGCATTCCGTACCGCGCGTGACAACCGTGCCCTGAGATCTTCTCCGATCCACTACACACCAGAACTAGCAGTACTACTACTACTACTACTACCACTACTACTACCACTACTACTACTACTACTACTACCACTACCACTACTACTACTACTACTACGACTACCACTACTACTAGTACTTATCGACACTACTTCTGATACTACTACTACTTACTACTGTTACTACTACTACTGCTAACACCACCACCAGCACCCTGCTCATTCTTGATCAGAAAGGAAATCGGGAGCAGGAAGCAAACGGCTTATTCTCCCTCCCATTGCTTTCGATTTCAGCAGCCACCGCCGATCGTTTCCGGTATGGTATTTACCTCCACCTAGATATCTATGTACCTATGTATATATCTAATCCTTTTACCCCTCGCAACGCGATTTGCTATTCCGATTCGAGTTCCGATCGAGTTCCACAAGGATTTTCACATCGATCGGTAGCTGAAACATTTCTAGGTATATATTTATCTATCTATCTATCTATCTATCTATCTGTCTATATGTCTATCTGTCTATCTATCTATCCATCGATCATGCTCCACGGTTCATGGTAAAGAGATAATAATAAAGTCGTAGAACGTGGTCAAGGCAAGAAAGACGGAGAAAGAGAGAGAGAGAGAAAGAGATTCTTTAGTAAAAATATATCGATGGATAATATAATACCTACACGCGGAGGTAGATTTGATCGATAATATAAACCTTTGACGATCTACAAATGATGTGGA
>NC_066586.1:17208311-17303311 GCF_905475345.1 Vespula vulgaris | reverse complement strand
CGTCGATGTCCAGCTGAGATAATCTAAGACGATCTAACGTTCGGTGTTGATGATTGACCGAAGTTTCCGCGCTAGGATGACGTACGATATTTATGATCAATGTCGTACGCGTTCGTGACATTTACGATACGACTCTAATATCTTTCTATCTTCTCTCTTTCTCTTACCCTCTCTCTTTCTCTCTCTCTCTCTTTTCTTATTCCTTTTCCAGAGTACGACCTAGTGATCCTAAAACCTTTCTTTTAAGAATCTCATCCATCGATAAAATGAGAATTAAATAAATAAATAAATAGATAGAAAAAAGAAAAAGAAAGAAATATGAACGAATCGATGACGAACACATGGACAATTAATTCGAGCTAGATGAGAACGATTCGTTGGCAAATTAAATCGTCGATTAAGTTTCCTCGTTGAAATAAGTGATTAACGATTTCTATTCTACCGGAGCTACTCTTCGTGTGCGTGTGCGCGTTGCTTTTTGATAATACGAAATGAAAAAAAATATAGAATAAAAAATGAAAAAGAAAGAAAATAAAAAAGAAGACAAGAGACTACACCTTTAACGATTACCACCTGACGCAACAACTGCTCCTTAAAAGAAAAAGACTGTTACCTTTCGGTAAAACGTAGATACGTTTGTACCTACGTACGGAGGGGTTGGCTTTGGCGGGAAAGACGTGTTAAGAGGGTTGTGAGAATACCCTCTATAGGAGGCAGATGCTTTCGAAAAGGACGACGATTAGAAACGAATTTCTTATTTCCTTCTCTCTCTCTCTCTCTCTCTCTCTGTGTATCTCTATCTCTATCTTCTTCTTTCTCTCTATCTTCTTCTTTCTCTCTATCTTTCTTTTTCCCTTTCATTCCCTCGAAAATGATCAACGCACGAAAGGTGCCAAACTAACGTTGGCCAAGACCAAATTCTTTATCAAAAGAAGATCGTTTAACGTTCGAATTCCTCGATGAAACGATAACTAAAACCGAAAGTCGTTCTCCTGTCGACGATCCAACTTGTCAGATATACGAGTTTATTATTTATCTGTATTCTGTAGAAACCATCGGTGCTCGTGCTTTGCCATATGATCGGAAATATGGATATTATAATGATCGTATTCCGTGATGATGTCACGAATTTACGCCATCGTTCTTCTTCGTGAGAAGTAAAGAACAAAAAAAAAAGAGAACGCACAAACGCGCGCGCGTGAAAAAAAATTATATAGTAGGAAGAAGGAAGAATCATCAGTGTTACGATTTACATACGTAAGTACGTATCAACATACGTATATAAATGTGTGTGTGTGTGTGTGTATCGACATATCAATATGCATAAATACATAAGTACATTTATACATTGTAAATTAGAAGACGTTCGTTAACGATCGAAGTCAATTATTTTGAATTTACACGAGATATAGAATTTAAACGTCGACTATGTATCGGCCATGTTAAATTTTCCATTTAAGTCGCGAAATATAATTTACCTGGTTAATAAATACTTCCTATCATAATTCAAAACGAAAAAAGTGACTCATTTCTAACAGATTTCCAGAAAATCCTCGTAATACGTTCTTGCGAGTTGTTCGCTAAAATACCGCAGTAACGTACATACATTTCTTTAAAACAATATAGATATATATATATATACATACACACACACACACGCGCGCGCGCGTGTGTGTATGATTTCATTCCAACAATAATTACAATAATTACAAATAATGCAAACGTATCGGAATCGCACTGTAAAAAAAAGTTGAGAAACGGTGATATAAAACGAAGATTATGGTTTCGTGGGCGTTGATTTTCTCACTTTTTTTTTTAAATAGTTTCTCTCCCTCTCTCTATCTATCTCTATCTCTATCTCTATCTCTAACTCTCTGTCTTTCTCTCTCTTCTGAAAGAAAAACGAAGGATACAAACGAGAGATTATCCGATCGAGAAGAGGAAGGAAGGAAGGTCGAGTGTATGCAACGATGTTACAAAAAGATAGAGCGCAAACGTCAACCTTGAAAACTTGAGCGAAACGAACTCGTACGAAATATACCGAGGAGAGTCTGAGTCGTGTGAGAGAGTACTGACAGAGGAGGTATACTAAAGAGAGGAAAAGAGGGAAAGGATGTAGTAGTAGAGGTAGAGATCAACAGAGGAACAAGAATAGACGAGAAAGTACGGACGGCGGTAGCGAGCTAACAGCATCCGCGCTTTACAACTGCGGGAAATAATTGCTCGATAATAATCGTTCGTTCTACCGTAATTATATTAAATCGATGCGATATATATATATATAAGAAAGAGAGAGAGAGAGAGAAAGAGAGAAAGAGAGAGGGAGGGTTGTTAGGACGAAAGCATTTTATTGTATCGAAACGACGACATGAATCGAGTCCAATGGAGAAACGAAACGAAAAAGAGAAGACAATCACGTTTAGATCTTATTTATTATTTATTTATCTTAATTCATTGTGATGATCAAATATCATGAATTTATAAATAGAATTCAAATTGGAAGATTGGAAAATGAACAGCGAGAAAGAGAACTATTATTTAGTACAATATCATTTCTTTATTTTATATGTATATGTATGTGTGTGTGAGTGTAGGTGTATAAGGTATACCTTCTTTAACAAGTTATACCTATAATCTAAACTTAATTTTTCTATACCTATATATACATATATAAAAATTTAATCACTGATATTCACTCGAATATACATTTCATTCTTCTTTTTCGTATTTTTCGTTTTGAATTTGAAAGAAAGAGAGACAGAGAGAGAGAGAGAGAGAGAGAGAGAGAGAGAGAGAATCGGTGGATAAAAAAAAAAAGAAAATAAGAAGAAGATCCACGGGTTTCTCTCGTTCGAGGATCATTCCCGACTCTTTTTGCGTGGATCTCTCGTCGGTCATTAGCTACGCCGGCGGATCTATCATTATTGCGTACGACCGACTATCTGTAATTGGCGAATGTAAACACAGAGTATGTGCCTCGAGTCTACGTACATAGATACATACGTATGTCCGGCCATACGTGTAAGCACGTGTGCGTAACCCCTGCGTGCACGCAAGCAACGTTGTTCTATTTGAGATTTATCTATGGTTGACGCCCGACTATTTCTTTTCTATCCTAAATCTACGTTCCTTTTTATTTTTTTCTCGTTCGTTTGATTTTTCTTTTTTGCTTTCTTCTTCTTCTTCTTCTTCTTTTTTTTTTTTTTTTTAATTTATTTTCGTTCTTCTTTTTACTTCCGTTCTTTTACGAACGTACGTAAGTGCTTTGCAAAAGCATACATATGTGTGTGTGCGTGTGTGTACCTATCGTTTGTCAAATTTCTTCATGAAACGTCAAAATCGAACGATCAAGAGACTCTTTTTCTCTTCTCTCGACGATTCCTTTTCTTCTCTTTTCTTTTTTTTTCCTTGCCCATACATCGAGTCAACCAGAAATAAATTTATTTTCTAAAATTCTCACGTGAGAAAGAAATAATACGAACGGGATCCCCATTATTTCAAGATTAGAACACGGAGTCACTCGGAAAGAGGCGAAGTTAATGAGTATAATTGAACGTCGCGAGTCAGTGGTACGACAGCTTCGAATTATCGCGTCGGTGTCACGCGATGCTTGCAAGTATAACGGCATTAGGTGGTCAGATTAAATATTCTCGTGTTTTCTCTTAGACAAACCAGAAGAACTTGGTACTTCGTTGGATGTTGTCGAAGAAAAAAATAAATAAATAAAACGAAATAAAAAGCAAGAAGAACCAACAAGATTTCAAGAAAATCGATATCCTCGTTAACGAGCTAAATTTCTTAATAAATAAACGAGAAGACATTTCGAGGGATGTACGATAAAAGAAGAAAAGATTAAAACAAAAATAAAAAATTGAAAAGAGAAAAATCGTTTTACCTGCAAACGTGATTCCAACCCTTAACGTCGTCCTCGAGTTGTTCCCTTTATATCCCACCGTTATCTTCTATACGTGCGTTGAAGTCTCTCGTAGTTCGGATGCTCGTACTCACTTAACACCCCGAGCGCAACACTTCACCGTTCCTTGTCTTCCGTCGCACAGCTCACAGTGCTGTTCTCTCTCTCTCTCTCATAACCGCACAACGAAACACGCTTGTTATCAAAATTCGAAATAAAATAATATCGGTATCGAGGTCGTTTATATATAGGAGTAAGTTATGTAATATGCCGCTCTACAATAATCGTACGAACGGAACGAACCGATCAAGAAAAACGGATTAACAAGAAAAAAAAATAAAAAAAAAAAGAAAGAAAGAAAGAATAAGGACGGAAGTAAAAATTAAAAAATTCTTTCTCCGAAATCGAGTCTCAGCATTCGAATCAGCTTCGATGAATCATATCGACGAACTTCGAAATATCCAAATCCTTGTCATCGTCTCGTTGTCAAATAACGACACAGGATTATTAAGATATTCAATTAGAAGATGAAAGAGGTACGAAGATAAGGATATAGAGATGATCGTTCGTTGTTGTGGTCAATCAGCGTAGATCAGGTGTCCATTAAGAGTGTCCGGCTCGTTGGTCACCGTTGCGCGAAACCTTCCGGATCGGTGATCCCGGGCTGATCGCGTGGCTGGACGCGTGGGTTCTGTTGAGGGTGGTGGAGGGGGGGCGGGTTGGTGGTCGATGTCGTCGCGGCCGTTGGAGAGAGACGACGTATCGACGTGGAAACGACGGGGTGTCGATCGACGTGATCCGAACGTGCTTCAGTCACCGTCGCAACGTGCCTCGTGTGGACTTCGTGGATCCTTCTTGGTGCAAGCACTTTTGGTACGAATCTTGTATCTCTCTCTCTCTCTCTCTCTCTTTCTTTTTCTCTGTCTCTGTCTGTCTTTTTCTCTTTCTTTCTTTCTCTCTCTCTCTCTTTCTATTTCTCTTGATATACAACGGAAGATAAGTTGGAATAGAAAAATGTCGAGAAAATTTCGTAACCTCCTTCCTTCCAAAGATAAGAAGAAGACTAAGAATAAGAATAAAAATAAGAAACAGAATAAGAGAAAAAGGAAAAAGAAGAAGAAGAAGAAGAAAGATTAAGAAGAAGAAGAAGAATAAAATAATACTCGGAACTCTTATGAAAGGAATAGGATATAGGCTTTGGGGTTGAACGGAACGATCAGTCTATTTGAAATTCCCGCGCGAAATTCGAACGATAATATATCGAATGCACGTCGGATACACCAGAATTTTATCCTTTATCCGTAAAGGCAAATCGAAAATGAACGATTGCCCGAAAAAATTTTCTTTAGCCTCGCGAATATGTGGTCCGCGCACACGAGCGTCCTACGTCCTCGTATATCTATAATACTACGTTCGTCGTTCTACCTCGTGGAGCGTGCAGCAGGAGGCGTGCTGTCCCGGACTGGACTAGTCTGGGCCCCAGGAGTAGAGAGGGCCGGTCGCGCTTCACCTCCGCTTCGCCGACCTCCCTCCACTCGACGTCGACTTCCTCCCTCTCTCTCTTTGCGAGCCTCTCTCAAACTCCTGAAGCCCGTCCTTCTTCCTTTCTCTCTCTCTCTATCTCTCTCTATCTCTCTCTCTCTCTCCCTCTCTCTCTCTCTCTCTCTCTCTCTCTATCTCTCTTACTGTTTCTCGCGAGCACGATACCAACGTGTGCCACGACGAAACGCGGCTCTACCTGTCTCTTTCTATCCCTCTCTATCTATCTTTCTCTCTCTGTCTCTCTTTCGCGAGCGCGCTCGCGCGCCCGCTCTATCTTCCTCTCTCTCTCTCTCTTTGCTACTTACTACTTCATCTCTCTCTCTCTCTCTCTCTCTCTCTCTCTCTCTCTCTCTCTCTTTTCAGATCGGCCTTCTATCCGTCCATCTCTCTCTCTCTTTCTCTCTCCCCCTCTTCTTCCCTCCCTCCTTCTCTCTTTCTCTCTCTTTCTCTTTCTCTCACTTCTCTCCCACTACTGGGATTTCTCGCGATATCAGTGAGTCTCGATGAAGAGTGTGAGAGAGAAAGAGAGAGAGAGAGAGAGAGTGACAGGAGAGGAGTAAGGGAAGGGAGAAAAAAACAGAGGCCCCATGAAAACGGCCCCTCTTTTTTCCCTTTCCTGAACACTCCGCGACGTGCGACGCCCCCGTCGACGACGATCATCATATCACAGGCCGACGAGTCTCTTCTTTTTTATTTTCTTCGTACCTACCACCGAACTTGTCCTCGATCTTCTGTTCACGAAACGGTATTGCACAAAATTATCTTCGTAATCGTAATCGTTCTGTTTGTTTATTTATTCGTTCATTCATTTGTTTGTTTGTTTGTTTATTTATTTATTTAGTTATGTGTTCTTTTTCTTTTTTTTTTTTGACTTTTCATTTCATCGGTAATCTTCAGTAATATCGATAGGTGTAACCGTTCAATGATAATGACGATAATAATGATAATAATGCTATAGAAGCATCGTTATTTGATCCACGAAGCACGTATCTATTTCAAAAAGAGAAAGACTACGATTGGATTTGCAAGTCGACTTGACTTGATTTGTGATTAACTCTTATCGTTTTACCCGTAATACTTGATTAACTATTCCGCTAATCCTAGCGGCCAAGAGTTATCTAAAGAACATTTGTAATTACGAACTGTCTGTATGTACTTGGAATCATTTTTCACGACTATACATATGCTTTTAAGTCCATCTTGAGGATCTAAATTTAAATCATCAAGCTCGGAGAATAACTCTTGTAACACTTCTAACTATATATACATACATGTATATATATATATATGATGACGATGACGATTAAGAATCAACATAAAAATTTTTATTAAAAATAGTTAAAAGAATTACATAAACTATAAATATATATATATATTTTTTCATCATTATAACTAATAAAAATGAATTTATCGATCAGGATTAATGTAAAATATTTGCTCGTTATCACGTTAACTAGATACTTCTTATAAATATTATATTGTTACAACAATCGTATCAATAATTAGTCTTCTCTCTTTTTTCTTCTTTTTCATTTTCAGTAACAATCCGTCCATAGAAGATATACAATAATTATTTGATGACGATTAATTCCTAACTCTACATGAATTTATTATTTAAACGTTATGAGTTTGAAAAGTTCGTCATCTTCAAAATCTTAGCCGAAAATATTTTCCTGAATCCGTCTATCGTGGCCCAAAGAGTTCACACCGTCACCGTTACGCGGAACCAAGCGGAACTACGCTTCCTGCACAGAACAAAACTTCGTTCCCTCCCTTCTTCCTCCAACAAAATTGAACTTTGGGCAAACTTGTTGCTTCTCATTCGCGACAACGTAGTGACACGATATTCTACATAGCCATTGTAAGTACTACACATTTGATATTATTATTTACATATGAATATGTTTCGAATAAATCAAGATGGATTTCGATCGGATCGAAACGAATCACTTGTGATCGCGTTGATCGAATAAAAACGGGAAAAAATGGGAACCCTAACGATAAAGGGAAAATTTTGTAATAAATTTCAGGATATGACCAAACGAAAAATTTTCACTCGATTAATATATACGATGATCTTCGAAGCGTTACCGTATTACATCGGAACTCGAAGCTTTTCTAATATTCCTTTTACAATCGACTAAAATGAATTCACATTTCTTGATACCCAATGGATAGCGCGTTACGTTAAATGGCAATAAATAAACATGGTTATCTCTATTATCTGAGAGAAAAGAAAAAGAAAAAAAAGAGAAAAGAGAGAGAGAGAGAGAGAAGAAAAGAAAAGAAAGGATCTCTTATGGGATTGTATTTCGCGTGAAATTTCATGTTACGTGGTCTAAGGTAACAAGAGTTCGTTAAGAAAAAAAATAATCGTTAATAATGACAGTATAGGCCTTCGGTATAGGTATAACCGATGGGATCGTAATTCATCATGATCTTTATTACGAAAATTCAACGGCGTTGAATTATATTAACCGTCTAGGCTAGTACGATATCGTAAATATCGGTACCACGCCTTGTCGTGTGCGTTACTATCCACAGTCAATATTTTACCAGGTTGCATAAGTAACTCGTAACTCTTGCGGGATAGTACCAAAGATATTCGCACGTGCAACGAAGACGGCTTTTTAACGGTAGTGTAGAACACTTAAATATGAGTAGGATTAACGTTAACGTTCTTTTCTAATCGTACGATATTGTGTTATAAGATGTAATATCGTTCATAGATCCTTCGATTTCTTCAGTAATATATAAAAAATAAAAACAAAAGAAAAGAAAATAATCGTTAAGTATAACGTTTTGATAAAAATGAAGGAAAGACAAAAAAAAATAGAGAAAAATGGAGAAATCGATAGGACGTCAACAGTGAATTTAGAAATACAGGATATAGATGCCATTAACTTAAGATCGATGATCCATCCTGACGGATATTACAGGGGTAAACGTGATGGACGTGGGTACGTTAACTCTACTACTCATTTTCTTTTCTCTCTCTCTTTTCTTTTTTCTTTTTTCTTTTTCTTTCGATACTGCGTTATAAAATATGATATTGTTCGTTCGATTTTTTATATGTTTATAATATATCAAGAAAAAAGAACATTCGAGTGAGTGCTCGTCTTTCTTACACATATATATTAAAAAATATATACATATATGTGAAGACAAGTATTAAAAAAAAAAAAGATAAAACAAACTAAAAAACTTGACGTCGACAGCAAATATAGAAAGACAGGACACGGATGCCATTAACCTAGGACCAATGATCTATCCTGACGGATATTACAGGGTGAACATGATGGAGGGGTTTTTAGAGGCGTGTATAGGGGAAACGTTGCACCTTACGCCAGCAGAGTCAGCAAACAGGTGCCACAGCTGTTTCAGCAAGTGCAACGAATAACGAACATAGACATACGGACATTAGAATGTTTTCGCTGCAGCCTGTATGCGAGTTTTACCGGCATCGCTTTAAAAAGGGGTGCATAACTATTTGGGTAAAGTAGCCTGACTCGGTATTACCTATTCGCATACGTAGACATATCCTTTTTATATAAGCACGACCGTTGAACCGTCGGACCGCGTTAAACGTGTGACTTCACGTTAAAAGTTCATTATGTATTCTAACGACATGCGGATAAGGAAATTTCGTACGAGCACGAACCTTTCGATCGAGCCTATCGATTATCTTCAAATTACCTGTATTATAGGCATTTACGAACCGTGAAGGGATGAACAAGAAATTATAGATATTAGAATTTATTGTCTTACGTCGTTCTTCATCGAAGATATTTTATTTAATATGTATTGTAAATATAATATATTATATATATATTATATTTATAATATTTATCTGATATGGAATGTATATGGATATTATAGATATCTAGCATATCTAAATATTATGTGTGTGTGTATATATATATATATGCGTGTAATTAAAAAATATAATATGCTTATATCAAAATAGAATACATTTGCATACTATTAAGAATTTAAAATACCTATCCCTCATTTTAGTCCGTATAATTTGAAGAAATTCATTACGAATATTTTATGATAACATATCTTATTGATGGTTTTAGGAAATAACAGAGTGCATCCAAAAAAAAGAAGAAAAGAAAAAGAAAAAGAATTCTATATATATTATATTTATAATATATATCTGGTATAACATACATCCGAATATTATAAATATCTACTTATCCAATATAACACACACACACACACACACACACATATACCCATATAAATACAATTAAAAATATAATACAAAAACATAAAAACAAAATATATTCGTAAACTATAAAAAATATTAAATACCTATACCTCAGCTCAGTACGTATAATTCAAAGAAATTAATTACGTATATTTGACGATAATATATCTCATTGATGATTTAAAGAAATAACCGAGCGCGTTTAAAAAAGTGAGAGAGAAAAAACAAAGCAGGCGAAGAAGTCGAAGAAAAAGAAAAAGAATAAGAATAAGGGAATCGGTCGTAGAAAAAGCGCGGGAAGCACATGGCTCCGCTTGTGCTACTTAATATAGGGGGTGAGCCCGATCAGCTGGTGTTCGTCTGGGTTTGCCGAAAACGCAACGGTTAAAACTCCCTCTTTCGTCCTTCTTCGCGAAGGTAAGAGCACATGGCCTCTAGGACGTTGGTCGTAACCCTCGAAGAAGACACGCATACCCTATCTTTTCCCTCTTATACAAGTATATTCTTCTTATTGGTAGCATACATTATTATAGTCGTGTAGGGTTCCTCAAGAGTGCATATAGTAGTAGTAACGGCCGCGCGTCAACGGTCTCTGGCACCTGACGCCTTATAACGAGCGATCCTACGTAAATGGGCGTGGCCCTTTTCTCGTCCCTTTTCGTCACGATCACGTCGCCAACTTCTTCTAATTTCTAACACGCGATCTTTCTTTATTTTCTTTATTTATTTCCATCGTTATTTATTTCTTTTTCTTTTAAAGCGTATCCACATTGTATGCTTTTGAAAGAGACTGAAAATATGAGCCCTTTAAAGGGATAGTATTTTCGGCTATTTTTATTAACCGATTATTACATGTTCGTGATCGTTCTTCTTCTTCTTCTTCTTCTTCTTCTTCTTCTTCTTTTCTTTTTTCTTTTCTCTTTTTTCTTCTTTCTCTTTTCTTAGCTCTCAACTCTTTAGGCATATTTTTTTACCGACCGCAACACTTTGCAGTCATTTTAAAGCAATTTTTGAAGAATCGTGATTCTTTGAGATTTCGATAGAAAAAGTAGAACAAGTCAGTAGGAGAGAAGGGAAAAAATGTGATAACTTTCAATTTTCTTTCTAACGTTATATTTATACATGTATATATAATGTTAAATGTTAGGTATAGATAATATTTTTATTATACAATTGAGAATGTATCTATTGAAGTGAATCGGACTTTCTATCGTATAAAAATTGAATTGAGATATATAATATGAGAAAATAATATATATATATATGCATAACAAAATAGATTATTTCCCAGTCAATTTTCCCAGAAAACGAGTTTTATCTGCTCTTTGCTTTATCTAAGTATGCAACAACGGAGCTGGCCAGCAATGCACATCGATGCAACGAATGCCGTGCCGGCGGCACTGGGCGTTACAGGACGCAAGAGTCGAGAACTAGAAAATAGAAGATGCTCTTGTGCGTTGCGGAATAACCAAAGTATAGCGTTTATTTTCGCGTCGAGAAGAGAGAATAACGCACCTCTTCAGTCGATAAAATATATTCCGCTTGATCGATGTTCCTCTTAGCGATTTTACAATTATCTTTCTCGCTCGTTAAAACGGTAACTACCTACGATGAAAATGAGGAATAGATGAGTTATACATATATATAGTTGTGTATATAAATAAATATATATATATATATATATATATATATGTATCATAGATTTCGAAAAGACGCTTGAGAACCGTCTTTTTTTTATTTTTCTTTTTCCCTTTTTAATTTTTCAATTTTTAATTTTTTCTTTGTTTTTTTTTTGTTTTTTTTTTTTTTACGTCCATCGATGCCGATGATGACGATGCATTTTAAAAAAGGATATCCTGTGATTTTCAGTGGCACACCTGAAACGGTGCTTGTGATCGATCAGAACGAAAGAGAAAAGAAAAAAAGAAAAGATCATAATCGTGTTTCGAAAAACAATTCTCGAAGGACTAAAGGACGATGTAATCGTTGGGGTCAACGAGCATGCATCGGCAAACGAAAGCAGGTGCTAGAGACCGTCTTTCTCTTTCGATGTGTTCTACCGGAACACGGTAGGGTAGGTAATGTCTTTTCAGAGGAACGTTTCTTGTAAGAGCTCTACATATTATTTTTTTTTTTTTCATTCTTTTTTTTTCATTTTTTTCTTTCGTTCTTCTTCTCAGTTTTTTTTCTTTCCCTTCTCTTCTCTTTCCTTTTCTTTTTTTTTTTTCTTTTCATCGACCATTTGCATCGACGATGACTATGTAAAAAGAGAGAACGAAGCTCTTGAAATATTATAAATGAGAAAGGTCGAAAGGTTTAACCTTCTTCTTCTTCCTCTTCTTCTTCTTCTTCTTCGATACTCATCTTAAGAGATCGATAGGCTTCAACAATAAAGTTCATGCTTCTCGACAAGAGCCTGTAATCATCGGATTAAATTCTTAAAGAGCATAGACTCTCTCTCTCTCTGTCTCTCTCTCTCTCTCTCTGTCTCTCTCTCTCTCTCTCTCTCTTTCTTCATTCGTTCATGCATACGCGTGAAATCCTTTTACAATTTGATCGAACACTGTCACGGTATTTTATCGTATCAACGCCTAACTCATCTCTTCTTTCGGCACCGGATTACGCATTGGCTTCGAGCATCAGCTAAATGGATCAGCAACAGCATCCTACCTCCTCTAATCTCATCGTCTACGTTCTGCCCCTGTGTGAATATAATGAGAAAATAACACGAAATTACACACTCCGACGGAGTACACGCGGGTATGTTCCGCCTCCAATTTGAGACGGTTGCAATGGTGATCGACGACCGAGGTCGAAGATTCTATGGTTAAATTTTTCTCTACTATCGCGATCAATTTTTCGGATCAACGTTGGAACTCGTTGATAACGAATGGATTAAGGGATATCGTATAAGTCCATATATGTAGATAGACAATTTTTTCTACCTTTCTGTTTCTACGGATATTATTATACGTACATATAGACGCACATGGATACACGGACGTATACATGTTAAAGTTTAATGATACAACGCTATCATTTAATTATCAACGAAAGTAAGTTGAAAGAGCTCTTAAACATTCCATTGAGATTTATATTCGCTTCTATGAGGATAAACTGTAGATTTTAGTCTCTCTCTCTCTCTTTCTTTCTCACGAGATAGTACAAAACGAAGTAGAAAACTATGAAACGATAAATGTAAAGACCTTATCAAGTTCTTACACAGAGCGACGGGACGAGCACTACTCGACCGGTCTTCTTCTTTCCTCTCGACGCATGGTCTAAATGCCTCCTGATATACTCTCGGCTTTGGTTACGTTTATAGCTACTAGTAATGCTACAAGGGAAAGCCACACCACCGCAGTTGGCTAGCTACATACATACATAGACTGCCTAGCTGGCTGCCTAGTTGAGGCGACATAAACAAGAACTTATGTACGTCTTCATGCGAGTGCTACCTTAAATCGTTCACGTCCGTCAGTTACGTTCCTTGAATATATAGCTAGTATTATTAAACCATCATACGATTTATTTTATTCTGTTTAGCTCGTTTACAAGGTCACTATGCCGTTCTCCGAATTGATCGATCGACGATTATCGTAAGAAAAGAAAGAAAGACAGATTTATTAACAAAAGATGTAAATAAACATTGAATAAAACAAAAAGAAATATACACACACACACACACATATACATATATATATATATATATATATCGTTCGAATTGAAAACGTCGGTCGAATAGGTTAATATCAAAGTACACAAATTCTACTAATCTAAAATGGATCATTTTTACATTAATAAAACGTTCGTGAGAGCTTCGATTCTTACTGAACGAAAAGCCCAAGGTATACGTAATTGAGGGTAGACACGTTAGCGAGGTACGGATACACCCCTGAATACTATGCAACCCGGTTAACGAATAACAGCAAAGTAGGGAGCAGAAGCAGCCGACAGGCTCGTTTGTCGCGTGGCTGCCGAACGAGTAAGTAAGTATCTAAGAGGAAGAAAGATGGAAAGAGAAAGAAAGAGAAAGAGAGAAAGATAGAGAGAAAGAGAGAGACCCAAGCTGCAAAGGAGTCAGGTTCGCGACCCTGTCGGATCCGGCCGGTGACCGTCGGGATCGTTCGTGTCGCTGCCGAAGCTCGGAGGCCTGTGCCGAGAGTTCAATGGTGGGGGTAGTAGTAGGCGATCAGCGTCGAAGGAAGACGAAGGAGTGGAACGAGAGAGAGAGAGAGAGAGAGAGAGAGAGAGAGAGAGAGAGATAAAAGAGAGAAAAGAGAGAAGAGAGAGAGAGAGAGAGAGAGATAGAAGAGAGGCCCGAGGGGCCAGAGAGCAGCAGCAAACACAGGGCCGCGGGTGATTACGTCGCCTGTCGGCGCGGAACTGTCTCCTCCTACCCGCGGCGCCCACCGTGCTGCGATTGGCCAGACTCCCTGCCGAGGAAACGTATCCGGCTCTCTTTCGTGTTTCACCTTACTACTACTACTATTACTACTTACTACTACTACTACTATTACTACTACTACTACTACTACTACTACTACTACTACTACTACTGTTCTCTTTCTTTCTCTTTTCTCTCTCCTCTCTTTAATATTCTCTTTCCTTATCTCCTCTCTCTTTTTGTTTTCCTCATTTTCTATCCTCCTCCTTCCATTTACTCTTCTATATATATATATATATATGTATATAGAAATATATGTGTGTGTGTGATATTTATGTGTTTATATGTATATATATATGTATATGTATGATAGTATGTACGTATAAGAGAGAGAGAGAGAGAGACTCGTCGAAAGACGACGACCATTTCTTTTTCGGCCCCACTGCCATCGAAGCGAGGAGGGCCTTTCGAATGATTTCTCGAAGAGGAGGGCCGTTCATTTTCTTTTCCTTTCTTTTTTTTTCTTTTCCTTTTTCTTTCTTTCTTTCTTTCTTTTTTTTTTTTTATCGTATACGTCTCTTCCACTTACCAGATAAATTTTCGATCTCTTTTTTCTTCTTTTCTTCTTTTTCTTCTTCTTCTTCTTCTTCTTCTTCTTCCTCTTCCTCTACTTCTTTCTCTTTTCTTCTTTTCGTTTTTTGATTTTCTCCTTTTCTTTCAATCATTCCGACATCTTATAGAATCCACCATCATACCGAACATCCCCTATATTACCACAGGCGACAGACAAGCCAAGAAGATACAAAGTACCGAAGAGTGCCGACAGCACGCGACCACCGTTACTCTGCGTCCTGGTAATCGATGCAAAACGATCTAGCCGCTACGCTAATCCATCATTTGATTTATCGTTAGGCTATTCCGACGATACGAAATTGATTACCTCGCCATGCCGGTCAACCTTTCGAGAGCATTTATCGTGAACGTTCATTTATCGACGTTATAATGTATGAGTATATATATATATATATAAAATATATATATGTATGTGTATATATTTCTATACTATAAAACTCAATGTCTTTTTCTTCTTTTTGTCTTTCTACCATTTATGTGAAAAATCTTTACTCGTAACAGTATCGATCGCGCCATTACATTCAACACCAAGGATATGTTTGCATAATCTTGCGATAATAAGCGACGAGATCTCTCTCTCTCTCTCTCTCTTTCTTTATCTGTTATGGAATCCACTCGTGGAATAAAGTGGTTTATAATATTATATATATATATATATATATATATATATATATATATCGTAACGAGAAGATCGGAATTTATGCACCGTGAACTCGATCATTTACAATATCGAGATCCTTTGCTTCCTTGATTTATAGAAAATAATTTTGCAACGACGAAGACCAACCTCCCATCCGTTTCTTCCTTCTTCTTTAAAAAAAAAACAGATGGTGAGAGAGAGCGAGAGAGAGCGAGAGAGAGAAAAAAGAGAAAAAGAAGACTTTACGATTATCTTGTAAAAAGCTTTTAACAACTCGAAGGAGTATGATCGGCTATTGATAAATATTTGTAGGTGACTTCTCTGAATAGATATTCACGCTTAACTGGATCAATATACCACCTGGCATTTATCAATATAAATGGCAAATACGATAAAGGAAATTGAATTGCCGGAACGAAAAGGCAATGGACGATTCTGTATGATTTGAATTATTAATAGAAAGATTATTTTACCGTTACGTTAATGTCTCTTCTCGGTACTAACGTGATTTTGTTTTCCACCTAGCATGACAATTTTATTATTTTTTTTATTTTTCTTCCTCTCTGCTTCCGCTGAGATTTTACATTTAGGTATATAAAAGAAGAAAAATAATGAGGGAACGAGACACGAGTATAAATTCGAAAGGCTTAGAATTTATCGGAACGTATCGTACCGTCGTCTAAACACGCGACGTCCATATCCATCGGATTCATCGCAAGAACGGCAAAAAAATAGTTTCACTCCCGTAACGAAGTGAAAATTCTACGGACCCGCGAACTCGCGAGTCTGTATATCTGTCTGTCTGTTGTCTATGTACCTATGTGTGTATGTATGTGTGAGAATGTACATGTAATAAATGTACATACTTATCTACATTGTATGCAAGTATTCAAATACAGTCGATCGCAGAAATATTCGTATAATTTTACTAGCTAAGTCATTTATTAACGATAATGAATGATAATAATTATGAAACTATTATCACTTACGAATGAAAAAAAAAAATATATATATATATATATGTATACATGAAGTAGAATACCTGCTGTGTAGAAAGTAAGAAAAAAAATGTTTGCTCGTTACATCGATGCAACAAAAATATATAAACTCGGTTTTTATTCAGAAGTTCCAGACAATATGATCAAAAAAGGCATATATTATTTCCTGTTACAATAAAAAAGTTTATATATATATAATTCTTTACACATACCAAATAGAATATTTAGTAACACTTTTTATTCGTATTGGAAAAAAAAAGGGAAAGAAAAAAAAAGAAAGAAAGAATAGAAAGAAGAAGAAGAAGAAGAAGAAGTAAAAGTAGAAGAAGAACTAGAAGAAGAAAAAAGAATAAAGAAAAAAGTTAATCAATTTTAGAAAGTTTGAAAAATCTTTCTATGACTCACTGTACTTACATATAACATTAGAAGCATAGTATAAGTAACGTATAAATAAAGGCCTGTGGCTAAAGGCATCATCCTACTTTCGTTTCAGGCGGAAGCGAATAAATGGATTCTTGCTATGAGAGAATACGTTTATATACTTATGTTGCAAGTAAGTACGAACGAGAAGGTACGAACTTGATTTTATTTGAATTTTCTCCTTTATTCGTTCTTCTTCTTCTCTATTCGAGGACGACGTGAAATTAGAATTCTCCCTATCTCAAGAATCTATCGTAACGTGTAAGGAAATAGGAAGGTAAAAGAGGAACGTCGGAGTAACTACTTTTCTCTCTCTTTCTTTCTTTCTTTCTTTCTTTCTTTCTTTCTTTCTTTCTTTCTCTTTCTCTTTTTTTCTCTTTCTCTTTCTCTTTCTCTATTGCGATGCTTTCAACTTCCGCAGATCTTTAATCGTAACGTCTTTACGTTCCAACAACAATTTACGTAAGCGAACGAATCGGATCGAGTGGAATGCGATATGCTTGTAAATAATAAATTCGAATAATGAAACAGAGATACGAAGGTTAATCTGTCCGCTTAATAATCTTCTTCTCGGTTTGTTTTGCCTGTCGATGGAAAAAAGAAATGTTTATGGTATTACGATAACGCGAATGTTTATTTGTAAAAACCAATTGAGTCATTATATTTAGTGTACTGTATATTTTCGTTTTATTTCTTACATAGATATTAATACTCCAAGTTATTTCTAAAACGTATTATACAATTGTAAATCGTGATTTTAGAAAAGTCCAATTTATCGTTTAAAGAAACGTTATTTCGTCGTTTCACGTACACTTACGTTATAATAATATATAATTATTACAAACATTACGTACGTATTTATATATACAAAAACTTGTGCCCATATCAATGTATAAATATGACTACGATAAAATAATTATTTATCATTCAAATAAATATTATTTTCTTTAATACAGACATATAAAGAAAATCGTTTTACGTCGGTTTAAATTCTAATAACATCCAATAAAAAAGGTTGTACTTTTTAAATGAAAAAAAAAAAAAGAGACAAAGAAAAAAAAACATAAAAACGCAATCGTTTTTATAAAGTTCGCCGTTTTGTTTTTTTTTTTTCGTCTTTTCTTTTCTTTTTTCACTCGATAATCTTGAGAATCCGTTAACAAAGTCGAGAATGAGATTTTGAAGAAGTCTCGCAAAAGTCCTCGAAGCAAATCGAACCACGACATTTCCACTGAAGGCTCTTCCAGGACATTTCTTCCCGACTTTGTCCGCCGTTGAGAATATTTTCTCGAGCAAGCGAGTGTGACGCGTCTCGTTGACCCGCAGCGGAACCGAGGCTAAACGCGAGAAAAAAATTATCGATCTCTCTTTACTCTCGCGACTTCGATATCTCTCTTCTTTTTATCTTCTTTCCCGTTAATCCGAATCGAACGAGTCTCCCACGACAATACGATTCGCATCGTATCACGTTATTTTTTTTTTCTTCTTCTTCTTCATAATCATCATCATCATCATCAACATCATCATCATCATCATCATTCTCTTTCTCTCTTGTTCTTCATTCTTTTTTTTCTTCTTATTCTTCATCGACTTTTTCTTCTTATCCTTAACGGACGCTGACCGCGAAAGGATAATGAACAACGGTGCAAAGTCGATTCTTTCTCTCTCTCTCTCTCTCTCTCTTTCTCTCTCTCGTGGTTCTAGTGACCGAGCAGAATGACTCATTCTCGTCAATAAGAGTTAGATTTATGTACGATAGAATCTCAATGATGTTGGTTAATAAAGGGGAAAAAAGAAGAAATAAAAGAAGGAAGACAAACAAAATTCAAAAACAATTACGATCGATATTTCAACGATGATCGATCAAATCTTTATCTTTAGATGGAAAGGCATTAATATGATTTATTGTTTCGATAATAATAAGAAGTAATTAGAATATAATTTATGAACTAGTGCAGAGCTTGCTGAACTTTTATGAACCGAGACATAGTTTCAATAACGGCCATTTTACCCGACCTACTACTAATGAACTCTTCTAATGAACTACTCTCATATTTTAATATTTAACGCGACCCACACTTTTGTAATCTCTCTGCTGGTATATTCAACTAGATCGATGTAACTACGTAGATATATTCATCCAAGCATAAAATTGATCTTGAAAGAAATGTCTTAAAAAACCAAATGTCTATCATTTCTTTTTTTTTTTCTTTTCTCTTTTCCTTTTTTTTCTCTCTTTTTTTTCTTTTCTTTTTTTTTGATTTAGTTCTCAAACAATTTTTCGTTTGATCGATATGATAAAATAAATAAATATAATAAATTACGAAGGAAATATATATTCAGGAAGTATTCTAGTGTTATTCGAAACTTATAATACTCGATCGGTATTACCAGTCGATCTGGAATTACGCATAAGGAGTGCGGAAAGATAACGGATAATGGATGCTGCAAAAACTTATTGTTTATATGATAATAAGATAATAAGAATTAATTAGAATATTTACGAACTAGTATAAAGCTTGTTAAACTTTTGAAACGGACCGAGACCCACTTTCGAAAATGATCATTTTTTGTGAGTTGCTCTTAATGAATACGTATATTATCTTACATATTTTAATATTCAACGCGACTCACACTTAGGTAATCTCTGAGTTAGTGTATTCAATTAAATCGATATAATTAAATACGTGTATATATTCGTCCAAGCATAAAATTGATTTTGAAAAAAATCTTGAAAAATCGGACGTTTGATATTTTTCTTGAATTAAGTCCTCGAACAATTTTTCGTTGAATCGAAAGGATAAAACGAATAAACAAATTACGAAGGAAATATATTCGAGAGTTATTCGAGTCGTAAAATACGATCGTTCTCTCTTGATCGGTATTTCCAGTCGATCCGGAATTTCGCATAAGGAGTGCGGGAAGATAACGAGACTACGGATACTTTGTACGTCTCTCGGAACTTATTGTTTAAATAAGAAGAATTAATTAAAAAAAGAATATTTGCGAACTCAGTGTATAACAAGTATTTCTACAAGGAGTTAAAAAAAAATTTTTTTTAATGAAATCATTTTTTGCGACTTACTCTTAATGAACGCATCTAATGAACATTCATATTGCTCTCATATTTTAATATTCAACGCTACCCACACTTTGATCATTTCCGTGCTAATGTATTCAATTAGATTGATATATCCAAGCGATTGTATATTCGTTCGATCACAAAATTGATGTCGGAAAAAGATTATGGAAAAAAAAAAAAAAGAAAAACCGGACGTTTCGATCTTTCTCTTTTTCTTCGTATCAATTTAATTCCCAAGCAATTTTTCGTTTAATCGAAATGATATAAATATAAATGAATAAAGTAGAAGGGAAATATATATTCAGGAAATATTCCAAGTCGTTGAAACTTAAAATACGATCTTGAGTCTCTCTCGATCGGTATTTCCAGTCGATCCGGAATTTCACATAAGGAGTGCGGAAAGATAACGGACGACGGATGTTACGTGCGTCTCTCGGCACGCGCGTACTCGAGCGCTTCAGGCCGAACGTTACGATATCGAACTGAAAACGAGGGTGTCGACTGTAAGCCAAGCGGCACTTGAAAAGTCAATGCAACACCTAGTCACACCTGTCCTCTCACATCTCAGCACTTCGACACGAGAAAAGGAAGATGCTGGGGTTGCTGATCTTCACTGGACCATGACGAGACTCGAAAGTCTTCCGGCTAAACGTTCAGCATATTTTACAAGATTCAGGTAAACCGAGATGATAGCTGAATCTATTTTTCTTTCTTTTTTTTCTGTTTTTTGTTCTTTTTTCTTTTGTAATTTACCTGCTTGAGAAATAATAATAACGTATAATAATAGTAATAATAATAATAATTCAAATTAGAAATATAAAATCGTAATATATAATATTGTTGTTATTGCTTTATATTTTTATTTTTTTTTTTTTCTTTTCTTGAAACATAATTTATATAATATATATGAACGATCCGGTAGCGAACGTCGCTATACTCGTATAAATGAATGAATTATTATATTTGATAAATTATTATCATCGTTTGTACTATTTACAAATATACTTTTTTAATCACCTTTTGCAAATGATATCTAATAGAAATAAAATTTTTCTATCGCATATTATAAAGAATTTCTCATCGAAATATTATTCATACCCTGTGTAATGTCATTTCTATTTCATAAATCAATTTTTCATTATCATATTACATATGAAATTTTATCAGAAGATTATATGTTAAAGCGTACGTGTGTAATTTTATGAGAATGATTTAACATCGCTTTAACATAACAATTAATGTGAATATATCTCTCTTCGGAAGCATTAACACGTACACAAGTATATCTACATAAAATATTTGTAATGTAAAACATGTAAAGAAAAATGCACTTGTGGTAGTTCGTTCGCGTGTTCAAATTGTTTCTCGTTGTAACGACAAGTGCGAAGCAAACTGCTCGACGTCGATCCGTTAAAGATGATCACGTAATTTATATCGAGGCAATTTACAACGGTGATCCGCTTTGCCTCTGGCAAGGCAGCAAGGATAACGGTACGGGAGGACGTTCGATGTCGCCGCAGGTCGTGCCTATGCTAATGAACGATCCAACTACCTCGACGTGCTCCAAGCATTCATTCATAAAGGATACTTTGTGAATGAACGTGTATATGTAATAAACAGAGAGAGAGAGAATCTCGTAATAAGGATCATTCGAATGATTAGATCCTTTACATCCTTCGTCGAAATTGAGCATGTGCTTTGCATATTTTTTTTCTATCCTTCTTTGTAAAAAAAAATGAAAACAATAATAAAATCGAATAAACAAAATTGAATGTGTTGTAAAGAAAGAAAAACAAATAAATAATAAATCAACGAGAACGTAGATGTTTGCGATCGATTAATTTTCTTTCTTTTTTAATTTACATTGTGAGAAAAGAAGAATTCATTGTGAAAGAAAAGTTTAATTATAAAATTTGCAAGTGCAACAAAATGTTGAGGAAAATTAATAAATACGCGTGTACCCATGTCCGATGGTTTTGTTTTGTTTCTCTTTCTTTCTTTCTTTCTTTCTTTTTCTTTTTTTTTTTTTTTTTATACCTTTCTTATGTAAAGAAAAAGAGAAAAGTAAGAAAAGAAGAGAAAAATAATTATACGATTTAACGAACAAAATGAATTATATCGTGACACATAGGATGAAAAAAAAAGAAAAGAAAAAAGAAAAATATTAGCAATTTAATGGAAATGTATTATATAAAATTTTATATCGATCTAGAGCCATGAGCCGTATTTAAAGTAATATTTTATACGGTAAAGTCTGTGACAGTCCTCTTACGAGCTATTACGCAATTCTATCGGGTTCAGGCAATGCAATTAATAAAATTAACTTGGCCGATATCTCGCGATAGGAAAGTGGCCGCGCATTAATGAAGCAATCCACAGCTTGAATATAGCTGTATGCGTGACGAGATTACAAGTTCCTTGAGTAGTCGCCACCGTTCGACGGCTAATTAACATCGACTTAAGAAAGAGAGAGAGAGAAAGAGAGAGAGAGAGAACCGTCATAGACGAAGAGACGTTATTAAGAGTTCACTCGTTCTCATTCGCCATTAATAACGATGAACTGAAAGAAAAAATCTTTTTTTTTTATTAATTTTGTTATCGATCGATTCTACTTTTACAAAAGATAAAATAACACGATGCAAGATCCTTTACAATCGTACGAAAATAATAATTTATTATTATCATTATTGTTTTTATTGACAATTTTCTGTCAAAAATATGTCCATCCTACGTCTTGTAAATAATGTTCGGAGAAAAAGGAATTTTACATCGATCGGTTTTTATTCTTCAAGAAATAAAATCATTCGTAGTAATTTTATCATTTATAGCAAAAAGAAAAAAAAAGAAGTAAGAAAAAGACGATTGCAATTTCGTTGAAAATGTCCTATTAAGAATATCTATCATCCATCTTTAACGATCAATCTCTTATACAAAATTTTTTTTAATTCGTTTCCACACCGAATTGACAATATTAAAAAGTAACGATAAGATTTATAAGAAATTTGTTCGTCAAAGATTAATCGTCACGAAAAAAAAAAAAAAAACAAGAAAAACAAGAAAAATAATAATTTAACATCGCTCGGTTTTTCTTTTACAAGAAATGAAATAACGAAGTTAAACCATTTTATCGTACGATCTTACAAAAACTATATCAAAGATACTTTTCCATAAAATATTCCGTAAGATCTATTTCCGCCATCTTGAAAAGTTAATCGTCTTAAACGAAAATCAAACAAAAAAGAAAATAAACAAGCCAAAGAAAAGAAAAGAAAAACGAACGAACGAACGAACGAACGAACGAAAATAAAACGAAACGAAATAAAAAAAGAAGAGAAAAGAAAGAGAGAGAGAGAGAGAGAGAGAGAGAGACGAAAAGAAAAAAAAAATAATGCTAAAGTAGAATCAAAATGAGACATAATCGAGTCACGAATCAGGATAGGACCGATCAGAAGGTTATTTTCACGTGCGAGAATGATCGTTCCTCGTTCTCATTATAAAAGAGAGGAAGGAGTAAGCGAGTGAAGAGTGCCGCCACGTTCGCGAGGTGTAAGTTTTCTCTCTCTTTCTCTCTGTCTATCTGTCTCTGTCTACCTATCCATCTATCTCTCTTTCTCTCTGTTCCTCTTATAACGGGTGTAAGACGGGTATTAGCATTCGCAGGTGTATTATTTACACGCGTAGATGAGAGCCCTTTGCGGTTTGCGGAGGCCTTCCTCACTTCTTCTACTTCTTCTTCTTCTTTTTCTTCTTCCTTCTTCTTCTTCTTCTTCTTTTTTCTTTATCATCATCTTCATCTTTCTCTCTTTTCTTGGCGTGTAATCGACGAGACGACTTGGTCCTCCTCCAGACTGGGATAGATTAAATTGGGACAGGTAGCTGCGAAGTGAACTGAAGAGGATCGGAGTCACGTGCAACCTCATTGCGACCGGAAACATGCTATAAAGAGACCGACACTCTTCTTCTTTTCTCTCTCTCTCTCTCTCTCTCTCTGTCTCTCTCTCTCTCTCTCTCTCTCTCTCTTTCTTTCTTTCTCTCTTTTTTCAAACCCCTACGAGAACACCACCACAGAAACAGGTAAGATAATTCGACCAATGGAACGGGAATTCTTCTTCCACTTTTGACCGAAGCTTCGAAGTACCTCGAAAAACTCTAAATCAATTCTTCTTTCTCGCGGTATTAGAGAAAGAGAGAGAGAGAGAAGGAGATAGAAATCTTCCTGAACGTTCGTTGACTTTTCTTTTTGATCGATTTGAATATATCTACCGGATTAGATCCATTAGATTGATGCGAGAAAAGCCCGGTAGTCGAGATATGACTATTAAAACGAGACGCTTTCCGCGTAACGGTATTAAGCGTGTTACGAATAAATAACTATGTATCTATATGTAGATATAAACAAGATAAAAAATATATATATATATAAGTTGCTTTTCGTTACGATGGAAAGTGGTTTGCACGTTGGTTTGTAAATTATTGATTGGTAAATTATTCAGAATTATGTCGCGACCATCGGACTCGTATGACTCGTGAGTATGCAAAATAGATCATACAGTGAACACGAGTTAAAAGAAAGAAAAAGAAAGAGAGAGAGAACTGGATTCCGTAACTTGACATCTAGGATGCTCAGCCCTTTTTTTATTCGACTTAAGTTCAATGTTGTTTGTAATATAAAACATAAATAGGATACATTCGTATAAATAACGTTCTTGCATCTAATAACAAGTTGTTTGTATGTGTACGTGCGTGTACGTATGTGTATCTGTGTTTACGTCTACCTACCTTCTTATACGAATTTATTTATTACACCGGTTAGAAAATTTCTTATTTCCTCAGTCGTGGTCCCTCTTAAAGTTTTCTCTTTTACGTTTTCGAACGATTATTATTTAAAAGAAAAAAAAAGAATTAAAAATAGAACGAAATCACGAGAGAACATAACCGATGACGCGAGTCGGTGTTTTTAAACTTTTTTAAAGATAAAAAAAAAAAGAAAAGAAAAGAAAAGATTGGCTTGCCAAGATGATCGTATTTCATTTATTTAGATAGTACACATTTATAAATTCTTAAAACGATCGATGAAAAGTATAATTCGTAATAGCGATCTTGTATCGAGATTGCATCCTGGATCGTAGTAGTAGGGACGTTGCTAAAGTATTAAGATTTGTTCTAAGAATCGAGACTCGTGTGTTCAAGTCGATTCACGAGATCGAAAACTCGCGTAGAAGGTAATATAATATTTTCTCTTAGTTGCGTCTGTGATTACTTGGCGAATGAAAAAATATGCTTTCCGGTCTAAGGAAACGTTCTTGGTAATACAAAATGGTGTCCCGATATTATTTTACTCACTTGCTAGAATCCTTTACGTACGAGATAGCAGGTATGCGAGATCGTAGAAATTATTAGTTGTCTCATATGGTGTATATGTCTGAAGAAAAAGAGAGAGAAAGATAGAGAGAGAGAGAGAGAGAGAGAGAGAGAGAAAAGATAAAATAAAATAAAATAAAAATAAAGGACGTGTCTGGTTCGTACAGGACAAATTTTATTTGAATTTGATCGCCACGATGTGTTTCGATCTTTATCTTTTTGTCTCTCTCATTTTCCGACACGTAGTAACTCGAGACACTTTATCTCTTCGTACTTTAGTTTTATTTCTTTTTCTTTTTTTTTTTCTTTTCCTTTATTGTCTTCTTTTTCTCATCCTATAAAAAATTGCAAAGTGCGATTCGATCTTCTATTCGATCCGTTCGAATCGTTTCATTCAAAAATTTGGTTATATGTTAAAGTTAATAATTAAATGTCGATAATATCATATTTATAAACTCTGTATCTCCTATAGAAAATAATTTGTTAGGTGAGATATCTCGTTGAATATTTAATGATACGATTTTTATCGATCGATCGATCGATCGATCCACGATGTCGTTAGAAATCATCGGTCGCATAGCTGTGACCAAACTATTTCCTGTACTATACTTTAAAATCGTTTGTCTTTGCTCTCTCACTCCATTCAACCATTTCTTATGAACATTCCATCGTTCGATAACTTCAATTTGCATTTTGCAGTAGCAAAATCTATCACCGGAAGGATTCCCGTTTTATATAAAAAGTAATAATATTTTCAATAAGGTTAAAAAATGATATAAGAACGATATGTTCAGGTGTTAAATTCTTATTTCTCTCAAGAGAAGATGCATTTTCTTATATTGTCATGTACGCGTAGGTACATAAGTACATACTTACATATCTCGAATTATATAAATAAGTACTTACCTATCTCATGAGGCGATCCTTGAACCGGCTTGTGCAAGTACAGCTAGTCTTTTAATACAATTCAAAACATAAGTGGGAGTAAAGTAATATATTCCAACAAACGAGTTCTACATCCAAGATCGACAAAAAAAATCACGGAATTTGCTAATAAACTCGAAGCTTTATTAATAGTTTCAAACGAGAAAAAAAGACAAATCAGAACTTTATTCTAGCTGATCGCCTCGGAACAATCGTTGCTTCGACAAACTTTTTATTTATAATTTTTTTTTTGCGATCTCTCGATAAATCGATTATTATATTCAATCGTGATAATACTCAAAATAATTCATAAACTTGAGATTTGTATTTCATAAAAAAAAAAATAATAATAAAAAGAATGGACAAAAAATCATAAACGATTCGTATCTATCCGAAAAATTTCAACATTCACGTAAATATACGATTGAAATGAGAAGATACAAAAATCTGCGAATAAATCAAGATCACAGTTATCGATATTAAGGTAATAATAATTCAATATCAAAAAAGAAAAAGAAAAGGGAAAAAAATCACGAACGATTCGTATCTACTGGAAAAATTTTCTCGACATTCGCGTAAATGTAAATCTACGATTAAAGCGAGAAGATAAAAAAAAAAAGATCTGTGAATAAGTCAAGATCAAAGTCATCGTTATTAGGATAGTAATAATTTCACATTAAAAAAAAAAAAAGAAGAAGAAGAAAAAGAAAAGATAGAGAGAACAAGAAAGAGAAGAATAAAAAAAAAAAAATCTTAAACGATTCGTATCTATCCGAAATAATCTCAACATTCTCGTAATTATAAATCTACGTAATTGAATAGAGAAGATGAAAGAATCTGTGAATAAATCAAGATCAGAGTCATCGATATTATGGTAATAATAATTCTACATAATAAGAAAAGAAAAAGAGAACAAAGAAAATAAAAATCCTAAACGATTCGTATCTTCTCCGAAAGATCTTCTCAACGTTCTCCCAATTGTAAATTCTATGATTACGAAAAAAAAAAAAAAGAAAAAAGAAACAACAAAACGATCCAACAAAAATGTACGAACGAAAGATCCAAATCAATCGTATTACGGTAATAATGATTCCGCATAAAAAAAAAAAGAAGAAATAAAGAAAGAAAAAAAAAAAGAAAAAAAGGAAGAAAAATGTCAAAGCGATTCGTATCTAAAAAAATCTTCATCAACATTCTCGCAATTGTAAATTTATCATTATAAAAATAAAAACAAAATAAAAAAAAAATGAGAGAAATCTATGAATAATTGTCGAATAATCATAGTCTATGATATTACGATATAAGACAGTAGAATCTTTTAAGTAATCGCGTGGGTCGTCAAAGATCGTGTTACGATTGTAAAAGAATGATAACGTAGTACCTTCTCCCGTCGGCTTCAACAGACAACATATTTTAATCCGGTCTGTTCTTTAGAGGAGAAGCTTATCGGACGTCTTTATATTATAAATTAAGAGAAAGTATAGAACTCCGATTTGGTGCGAGTCTAAGGTGTTAGTACGAACAAGCACCAACTGCCAACGAACTCAGCGTCTCTCTCGAAAGAGAGAGAGAAAGAGAGAGAGAGAAAAATAACCAGCAGCGAATCAGAGCTGAACTATCGTACAGTATCAATGCTCGGAGAGTTCTGAATTGGCACAGATAATCGTTTGCGAGACGACGACGACGACGACGACGACGACAACAACGATGTTGTTGACGTCCATACAACGTGAGATTTTATGAGCCTCGCTAAATTATTTGAATGTTAACGAGGCTTGGCCGATGACAGTTCGACAGGATCGCTCGTTGTCTCATTTAAAGACTTTCGTTTGAAATATCTAACGAAGTTTTAATTTGAAAAACTAAGGCACGATGCGTCCGTACGTTATCGTCGTCTGTAATCGATAACAGTCGCGTAATGATGATAATAAAAAAAAATTCAACGTCAGTTGCATAATAGAAAGTTGTAGTCCATATCGTAACGAGTATGGTTCTACTTTTTTTTTTTTGTTCTTTTTCTTCTTTTCTTTTTTTTCGGAAGATCCTTCGCGATACACTCACGTACGTCTACGCTAATATTTCTATTTTCTATATTTTTTCTTATTTCAACGATATACGATACACGCTCTTATGTATAGGTATCGCACACGTGCCAATCGTGAAAGTTAATTAGACGGAAAGTATGCAACGAACGGTGATCTCCTCTAAAGTATGTCGATACGTTAGCAACATATCGTTTGTCCTTCTTCTTCTTTTTTCTTTTTTTCTTTTCTTTTTCTTTTTTTTTTTTAATTAAAAATTTAGCGAGCAAATTTTCTTAATAGCATTATAGCAAGTTTTATATTTGTCGTTAGATCGATGGGATTATCATGGAAAATATGCCTTTACAATCTATGTCCAATCAGATTTTTAAATAAACGTCGATCACTCCTATATAAAGACACCGTACAAGCTTGTTCGACCATGCTTGACAACGTGCCTGACTTATTATCTTTACGACAGGCTGACGCCTGGCACATGCCTGTCTTGAATGAAGTTGCTTTATTGTTCTTCCTGTCTTTACGAGAACGACGTTTGGATTATTAGGCTACTAAAAATGATAAAAAAGAAAAAAGAAAAGAAAAATAAACGAGTAACGGTGATCGACGAATCTAATCTGATCGTTATATCGAATCGCATGTTACGTACATACGTACTATATTAAAACGTAATTAAAATTTATAAAGGTGAAAATAAGAAAACTCGTTTGAAAAAAGAAATATTCTTATAGATGGATAGGTACGTACATACATACGTAAATAAAAAGAATTTTGTGAAAATCTCTTGTGAAAGAAACTTAAAAAAAAAAAATAATAATAATAATAATAATAATAATAATAAAAATCATGGATCTCTCTCCCCTCGAATATTTTATCAAACCTCGTGATATCGTAAAATAATCAACTTGTACCGAACACTCGGCCGTTCGAAGTCGAGATCCCGATCCGACCTGATGTAAATCAAATTCCATCCTGCGTACATAAGTACATATACGTACATACTTACATACTTATATAAGTACAATATGAATCCGTATTTATTGCACGATCTTTATCAAGACGACGCGTATACAAGACACGGTAATGAACCATTGGAGAAGAATCCTATAAAAGGAATGTAACCTACACATCGATACTTAATACTTTTTTTCTAAACGAATTTCGAATCTACGACATAAACTTTTACGGATATAAATATACAACTATTATAAGTATACATATAAATATTTGTTTTCTATCTCTTTGTACATGTATATATATATATATATATATACACGCGCGTATATATGTATATACATATATATAAATACAACGGCTGTAATTCTGAGTGTCCGCCCCCTGATGTATAGCAGTGAAAGCTAGGTGTGGAATAAGAGGCGTGACAAATCGTAGAATTAGGTCGACCAATGTATAACGTAAGTTAATACGTGTGCGTGAGTCACTATATAGATATTACGTGTGTATGTATATATATATAATATGTATATGTGTATGTGTGTATTAGGTGCGAAGGAGCTTGTAGAAAATTGCGACTTTTAAAGCTATATATATATATATATATATATATATATATATATATATATATATGAAGAGAGAGAGAGAGAGAGAGAGATCTATAAATGTATATGTGTGTATGTATATACATATATATATATATATACATCTCTCTCTCTCTCTCTCTCTCTCTCTCTCTTTCTATCTATCTATCTATCCATCCATCGATCTATCTCAAACCTTCCACGCTTGTCCTCCGCGTGCGAGCGTGAAATACACGCTTACGTGGTCCGCACGAGCAAGCACGTTTCCACTCGTGATTAATCCCCGTGCGAGCCGCCATAATTCGCCCCTGAATTACCTCGTAAACGGAGCGAGCCACAGCTGGCGGATTAAATAAGAGCTTTTCGATACGGCTTCTGGTCTTATCTCGTTGCGATTCCTTCTTATTAGCGAACAACTACGCTCTACGTGTAATATAAATTCTATAGTTCTATGGTATGTATACGTCGGTGATTGGACTTGTTCGTATTTCTATTTTTATATTCTTATTATATCTATTTCTTTCCTCTCTTTTCTTTTTTCTTTGTTATGTCATTTCATTCAATTAGGATTTAGCGTAGATAGATATATCTAACAATTTCATTGATCGTTGATTCTCATTGGAGATCGAGAAATCTGTCTGTAAAAGAGAGAGAAAGAGAAAAAGAGAAAGAAAATGATCACCGTTATCTAATATTTATAAATTGAAATTTATTTATGTGATGTTGGATTCAATATATATATATATATAAATAATAATAATAATAAATTTAACGATAACGATAATCAATGAATTATTTGATGATTATATCCGCAATAAATTTATTGTTAAATAAACCAAATTACTTTTTTTACAAATCGTTCGTATTAAAGATATAACAAAATTCCATGTTTAATAAAAAAAAAAAAAAAAAAAAAAAATAGCATCCCTCCTAATCGACAGTTACAAGATAAAGATGCAACGAATTCGTTTTAGTATAAAAATTTCTCGTGAAAAAAAAAAAAATCAAAAAAAGATAAATTAGACTAAAGAGCATGTTTTATAACTCGTTCTTCTAGAAGACTAGTCAAACCAGTGTAACAAGAACGAAGAAAACCGAGGATAGAGACGAAAGAAGTAACTTGGATGGTTTATTGTCGCGCGACACACACGATACAATGCACTTGCCTTTAGTTGCAACCGCGAAAAATAATCCTGCTTTGTCTATGATATAGATGATATATATATATATATTTATATTTATATATACATACACACGCGCACGCGACAATGACTCATCTGTTCGTACACTCTTACTAAGATTTACGTATGTCATCCGCCTTTGTATCTATGTTTATATTACACGACAAGAGATACCTTCGTCCTCGTATGTACATACATAAACACTCGAGGATGAAGAAGACGTGTGTTCCCACAGTGTCCTTCTACTCTCGTGCGACACGTACACCGCAGTTACTCGAAACCCTCGACCATGGACGGAGCTCTTCTTTGACGATACGATTACTTACATTTACAACACCTTCTCTCTCGAGCATATGGTAATTAATGATATGATCGTAAAACGGAAAGAATTTTAATAGCTAGATTGTTCGCTTGAAAAATTATATCGTCTTATTAATTCGGCGCAAAATTTTTTATACGTTATAGTTATTTACATAGAATCGTTGTTAAGTTTATATTCACAGGAGAATAATTATACGATACGAAATATCCTGAATAAATATACTAATCTATAAAAATGTTATTTCGTAGATTTTATATATATATATATCGTTTTTTTTTTTTTTAAAAGCAACCTGTCCATTTTTCCAAAAAAAGGAAAAAAGAGAGAGTCAAGTTAACGTTTATAATACTTACAATTCTACGTGATTTTGTTCGTTTTTGAACAATTTACGATGATAAAAAAAACAGTGATAATTACTTAATAATAATAAAATATACATATATCTTATTTCCAGCAATTACTTCGTTAATTAACTTCGTAATATTTCAACTTACGATAATTATTCGTTAGAAACAGATCACAACGTGTAGTTACCTAGAGGTCATACAGTTGATGTAGAAGAAATAATATTTTTCTTTTATATTCGAGATCGTACGTTTTACGAAGGATAAGGAAAGTATACACTAAATAAATAAATAAATAAAAAGTTTCTTCTCGATCGTCCAGCAAAAGAAATTGAAATCGAACGTTTCAGAAGAGATTTTTGTAATCGATTGTGGAACGATGATCGAAAGAAGAACAATGAAGCGTGGCTCTTTTGCAGAAACACGGTAATCATTTTCCGTCGTTATATTGCGTCAGACTTATAGGACGGACAGATTTCTACGGCGCTTTCGATTCTCCATGGAAGGCGGGCGCTCAGGCAAAAAACGTCATGACTCAATCACGAACTCGCCGCCAAGTGAAATCGCGCGACAAACGCGTCGAGCGGACGTGGTCGCAGGATTCGTTTCCGTCGTCGAGGACATTCCTCTCCATTATTTTTATTTTTTTTTTTTTTGTTCTTTTCTTATCTTGTTTCTTTTTCTTGCCCCCGTGCAATTTTCTCATAAACATGTAAATTATATTATTATTTTTTCTTTTCTATATATGTATACAAATTACAGGTTTATGGTGTACGAAAAAAACTTTCTATCAAATGAAATTTTTATTTCTTTTTCTTCTCGTTTTCCTTTCTTTTTTTTCTTTCTTTCTTTCTTTCTTTCTTTCTTTGAGTTGTGATCAATCGATCGTATTATTTTCGTCTGGATTTCTTTTTTTTTTTTTTGTTTTCCCTTAATACTCTCATCTTAATATCTTTCAAATATTTTTTGTCTTTAATATTTTATACAAATTATTGTTACCTATATGTTAGATGGTAATCTAATAATTTTTAATTTGCTAATACTGTTAATACGTTAGCTATAAGATTACTATAAAATATAGATGTTAAAAATATACTAACATATAGAATATTATTATTTAGAATATAATTGTGAATATCTATAATATACATTGCGAATATTTGAAAATAAATAATATATATATATATATATATATATATATATATATATATATATGTGTGTGTGTGTGTGCGAATAGAATATATCGTTAATAGATATATAATCGACTTTTACAATACGATAATAATCTCCATTAATATCGAACGGAAAGCAATCGATAGTTGTTTCTGAAACGAACGCGAGAATCGTGATCATGCGAGCTACGAAAGGGCGCGTCATGCGGGAAAGAATAGTCGAAAGATAAAAAGGGAAACAAAGAAAACGAAACATAAAAAAAAATCGAAAAATAATAAATAAAAAAAGAAAGGAAGAAAAAAGAAAGGAAGAAAGAAAGCAAGAATAAGCTGGACACCAAATCTTAGCATTTGAACGCGAGAAGAGGTCCGTTTCGAAAAGAATGGCAGCATTTAAAGGGGCTTAAAGTCAGCACCGACGTAATCGCTCCTGTCGATCTTCACTCGTCGAAATCGTGAGTCTCTCTCATAATCTTTGCTCTCTCTCTCTCTCTCTCTCTCTCTTTCTTTCTCGTCGAAAGACAAGAAGAAAAAGAGAGAGAGAGAGAGAGAGAGAGAGATCTGTGCGAGTAGTCGATTATTGGGATCATTGTGTCCCACACGAGAATTCATAATAGGCCACGTCGCTTCCATCCACTTTGTCTGTTGCTGATATGAGAATAAAGAGCGTCCCTTAGCCAATCTCAATCTGCCCTTTCTCTTCTTCTCACTCTCATTGTGATCTTCAACTGTTTGGATGAAGAAAGAGAGAAAGAGAGAGAGAGAGAGAGAGAGAGAGAGAGAGAGGGAGAGGGAGAGAGACGTCTACGATCGTTTCCTCAGTCATCGCAGTATGGATCGAATTCTGTTCAGATAAGATCCTGATCGATGGTACGCATGATCGATCTCTCTTTCTCTCTTTCCTTTTCTGACTGTCATTGAAAAAAAAAATGTGGTTTGAGAAGAAATTGTCGTCACGTGTTACGTAACTTCGTTCCTTTCAATCAAATATAAACGAAAATTGTCGATGATACAAAGAAAGATTTTGGTAGATCTTTTTGTGAGAAAGTTAAGAGATCATGGAATCATAACCTCTGGCATTATATTTTTTATTTGCAAATTATGAAATAAAAAGTGAAAATGAAAACGTAGATACGTAGTTTCGATTTTGTAGATTGATCAGTCAAAGAAATATTGCCTTACGTTTTATTTTTGGTTTGCACGTAAAATCGATTTATAAGAGTATATGTTTTATAAAAATAATATTTATTATATTATATATCGAAATTAGTTATTGGGATGGACAAATAGAGAGTAATCGAATTATGTCATAATTAACGTATAAATAATTATTATTCTTAATATATATTTAATTTTATAATCGTCGATTCGAACGAAATTCAAACAAATTAAGAAAAATAAGAAAATAGATTAAGTAAATTATTAATTATATTACAGTTAGACTAAAGTTAGATTATATGAATATTTATAAAAATAATTACATCACATAATACGTACGTATACATATATATACATATATATATATATATATGAACTTTCGTAATCATCAACTCATATCCAATTTACGATACAAACAAATTATCATACAATAATTCACATAAATTGATTCACATTAATATAAATTATAAACAAATATTAAATTAAAATATAAAAGTGGTGAAACGAAAATGAAAAAAAAAAAACAAAAAAACAAAAAGGAACTCTAACCAATCGTATAAAAATAATCGTAAAATATTAAGAATGTCGTCGTCGATTTGTTCGAAAAAGTAAACTTCGTTTTATGAACGATGGGAAAAGTCTGAGAGAGGGAAGCTTTTCTCGGAATCTGTCACAGAACAGAGTCCGAATCTAGGCGCGGGAGAAACGCGAATGGTCGAGCGAGTAGCCATCGGAGAAGGACAGGATGTCGGGATAATACACATTATAGTCCGGGAGTTATTACGCAGACCGACGGCAGTCAGATGAGAGTAGGCAAGTAGTAGGAACGACGATGCCGGTGCCGACGGTGGCCGAGCATGCCGGAAGGACGAAACTCTCCGCGTGTCTGCCTGCTTTTCCTGCATGAATGAAATGTAATTTAGACTTACTCAAGTACCCGTATTTTCATTCATCCCACATTAGCGTGCGTACGCGATTATTCCGTCGAGTAGCTGTGCCGGTCCCTTCTATACCGTATCATAAGAAACGTTCTCGTGAAAAAGTATTCTTTCTTCCTTGATTTCTCATCGAGATAAATGACCTTTTTTAGATCGATTATTTTATTCTTTTGCTATTTGATCGAATTTGACGCATTTGGCGTGTTTTCAATATTTCGCCGTTAGAAAAGATTTTATTAAGAAAAATTCTTTAATAGTCGAAATAAACGATCTATACGTTATTTTGTATCTATCGATTTTTTATACGATACCGTAAAAAAAAAAAGAAAAGAAGCGAAATATACGTTCTTTTATATATAATTTTATTGTTTTGACATTTTTATACACATATATATATAGTACGAGTTTTAATGAACAATTTCAAAATATGGAAGAATATTCCAACGTAAACGTAAGTTATGCGAACGATATAATAATATCTAAAGCGTAACATATATTTTCAACGATTTGAAACATTCTTATTTTTATTCTTTTTCTTTTTTATTATCTACTCCTACAATCGTCCATTTCAATATATAATTATATCGACGTATCAATCATATATTACGTACTTATATCGATACCGTATTTCCTATGGAAGAAAAATGACTTTTTATATCGATCATTTATTTATATATAGATTTTAATCGAGTAACGTAAATCGAATCGAGAGTGAGATATTAGAATTGGAAATTTTGTCCCTATCCCCTTACGAGTTCTAGGTAGTTGAAAATTATGGAGGTTTTAATCGTGAAAGGCATCGAAGAGTTAATAGTGCTCGGACGTGAGGGTGGTACTGACGGTCAAGAAAGGGGTAAAAATCGGTGAAGAGGAATCACGGCTGGATGCACTCCCTCCCTAGCGTTCACGCACTTTTACCGTCGGACAGCATCGGCATCGGCCTTGCTGCCTTTTTCGATGAGGGGAACTAACAACGTCGATGACGACGACCACGACCACGATCACGACCACGACCTGTTGAATGTCCAACAGAAATTCCATCGTTTCGTTTCGTAACAAAAAATAAATCAAGAGAAATTTTTTCTTTTTTCTTCTTCTTCTCTTTCTCTCTTTTTTTTTTTCTTTTTTTTCTTTTTTGCAAGAACAAATTCAATATTATTTATAGATATATATGTATATGTATATAATATGTATACGATATTTTGTGTACATAGTTCATTGTCATATTTATCAGATTAAATTTGATACGTATCGGATAGTAATAAGAGAGCAATTGGAAAGTATACATAGTAATGAAATCGTCGAACAATATTTACGGAACAAAACAACAACAAAAAAAAAAAGAAAAAGGATTCATAATTTTTATATCAAATTTGTATCTTTTCATTAGAAATTCATTGGATTTTAATTTTACAACGTTTTAAATAAAATCGACAAAACTTGAGTATCGTCCGGTCAACTCCGGACTCGACTTTCTGTTGAATCAGATATATAAAGAAAAATATAAATAAAAATGGAAAGTTTCGAATAAATTATTCGTTCGCAAATCGATCGCAAAGCGAGAATTAATACGAAACATCGAACAATATGCTTTCTTAAAGGTAGGTATAATCCATCCTGCTCCACTTTCTCTCGCATCGTCATTTTTGCAAATGACACTTATTAGTAAGTACCGGTAATGATCGTCCAACGACTTCCAACGTTGCTACCTAGCATCGCTAGCTATTTTTTCTTCTTTTTTCTTCTTTTTTCTATTTTTACTTTTTCTTTTCTTTTTTTACGTAATCATTGACAACACTCACTCGCGTCATGGGCTTCTCTTCCATGTTTTCGTGTATATAAAAAGAGAGATTACGAGAAATCATGCCATTTATAGTTTTCCCTTTCGATAAGTCACCAAGAGTATCACCAAGCATGATCAAATTCGCATTAACGATCGTGACGATCCTCGTCGTGGCTAGTACCGTTGCTGAATTTGCTACGATTGAAAGTAATCAGTGGAATTCGTTAAATTGGAAATTTCTTGAAAGACGAACGCGAGCCATAGGTGATTAATTAATTCATCATTCAATTTCTTTTTTTTTTTTTTTTTTTAATTCATTCTTACAGATACAACGGACTTATGAACCGATACAAATTTTTACTTGTATTTTTTCATTTTGGTCCTATTCGTTAAATCACGCACATTTATTCTTTATTGATCCATAGATCCTGTAGATGCCGTAATTATCGAATTGTTACGTAAAATATCGACTGGCCAATCCGATCCAAGAGACGACGTTGAACTGGTCGAACGTATTAAAGAAGTGATCATAACGACGGCCGCAAAAATCAGAACATCGTCCGGATCGATCGAGGGTGCGGCAAGAAGAGCACAATATTTAGTTTCCGAATTGACTTCGGCTTACACAAGTGCGATCTATAAATCGAAGAATATAGACGAGGCACGACGAAACTTTGCCAGATTTCAATACACCGTACAAAATATTGTCGACTTTACGAAAAGTGGACGTTTCGTTACAGCTTAATGTTGAACTAATATTTTTCCTTTTTCTTTCTCTTTTTTCTTTTTCTTTCTTCATCGTTAACAAGACATTTTTATTCCGAATTACATTTCATCATCGAAAAGCAAGAAATAAATTACAAAAAAAAGAAAAAAATACAAGCAAAAGATACAAATAATTTTACATAGATAATCGCTCGACTAATATAATAAATCATAAGATATAATATTATTACATTATTCGTTTAATCATTTTGTACAGGATGATAGGATGAGCCGAAAGTTTTGAGATCATTTTTAAAAATCAATTACCATTCTCTCTCAAGATTATTTTCAACCTGATTTATCTTCTTTTTCTTTTTCCCTTTTACACTGTAATACCACCAAGGCTCTTTAGAAACTTTAGGCTCGCCCTTTTACATAAAATATGTTGAGAAATATGAAATGACGAAGTGTAATTTAGAATATAAAATAAAGAGACAGAAAGAGAGAGAGAAAGAAAGAAAAAAGGTAAGAGCGAGTTTAATCGATTTCGAGCTCGCATCCGAGACGCTTCTGGAATCGTAAAACAACGGTAGCATAAAGAATGAGAAAAAGAAATAGAAAAAAGAAAAAAAAGAGAGAGAGAGAAAGAGAGAAAAAGAAAGAAAGAGAGAAAGAGCTGTTCTTTTTACGTATTATAACGCGAAATGTGGCAACAGAATTATTATCCTCGCTGACGTATCACCAGCGGGCAGACGATCCATTGTAAAAGCAGCGTCGGCGTCGGGCTTCATAATCTGGCGATGTACGTAGGATCTCGGCGAGCTCGGAGAGCTGACCGGAACTGCGCCTATGCTCTCTCACCGGAAGTGCCGCTGCCACATGTAGTAATATAAATTATAATGCCCTTACGGTTTTTCCTTTCGCGGGGATTTGCATTTAAAACAGACCGGAATGGCATTGTCGTCGAAATCGCCAAATTCAATTTTCATGGAAATAAGAAAGCCATCTGGTGTCAGCCTCGATCTATCGTGTGCTCGTCCGTCCCACCGATTTACGTTCGATGAAACAGCTTTTGAATTCGTTCGAAACTTATGTCTCTTATTTGCATACTTGTATCTAATGGTGTTCACCGAATGAAAACAAAAGAAAAGAAAAATTGTTGGGGAAAAATGATTTAACGTATAAATAAAAGAATAAAAAAAGAAAGTAAGAATCGATATTCTTCGTAATTATATCGTCGTCATGGTAGGATTGAAAAAGTGTAGAATTATTTTATCATCGAATCGTCGTCTTTCGATCGGCACGTTGATCTGTAAGATTTATTATTACACGGATGTAAGATTAAAGCATAAAAAAAAAAAAGATAAAAAAAAGGAAAAAGTACAAGAAAAAATCGAGGTCATTCCTCTCGCATCCGACAACGGTTAATCAAAGAATTGAAAAAAAAAATTAACAAAAAAAAAGTGGAATTAGAAAAATGTAGAATTATTTTATTATCTAATCTAGTAGCACGTTGATCTATAAGATTTTTTTTATCATATAAATGTAAAAGGAAAGTAAAAGAAAAAATAATAAATTAAGGTTATTCTTCTCGGATCCGACAACGGTGCCAAGGCCTATCGAAGATCGAATCGTTAGGAAACGACACGCTTTCACCCACGTCCTAGGAAAACTCATGCTTTTTTTCTCGATTTTCAGGGACGTCTTTCGTATCTGGTGCCTTATATAAAAGGGTAGTACAGTAATTTATATATATATATATATTTCTTTTCTCTAATCCTACTCTAATAATATAATTAGGAAGAACATACAATTACTTTTTTCTTTTCACTCTTTGATTAACCGTAGTCGGACACGAGAGGAATGACCTTAATTTTCTATTTTTTTTTCTTTTTTGCTTTCCTTTTGCATTCGTACAATAAAAAAAAAAAAAAAGAAAAAGAAAAACTTATAGATCAACGCGAAGACAATCTTGTTAATCTTTGATAATCAAAAGGTTTATCTTCGAATATAAGATATCACCATTTCCGATTCGAAGTAAAACACACGATTCAGGAAAAGTCAGCGTAAGGATAAAATAACGCGACAATATTTTTTTTTTGTTTTATTTGTTGCACAAGAGGATAATAAACATCGCGTCGAGCCCGCTACCGTACCGGCTAGATAGAGGTACAACGACGAAACAATGCGGCATTGTTCCGACAAGTTCGACCCGCCAAAGCAGAGAGCCGAAGGCAAGCACCGTGTTAAAGTCATGAGCGCTATTACAGGTTGCACGTGCTCCTCGACTTCGACCTAGCGGTTATCTTATCCAAAAAATAAGAAATTCAAATATATTTTTTATTATCTTAGTCATTTTTATTTACCCAATATATCGTTAGCACGATTAGTATAAGTAATAATTTTAGTAACGATTTAACATTTGTATTACGAATTTCATCAGTTATGGGATCACGATGTTTTATTTAATGTTTTGTCGTCATTTTGCAGTTTTTTATTCTTTTTTTTTTTTTTTTGTTTAATTTTCATAACATTTTTTTTATGACGTATCTAAAATCTTAAAAAAAGAAACGAAAGTAATATATAATATTTGTCTCTCTTTGGAAATCATAATCATTGATTGAAAGACTCCCATAAGAGATAATAAAAGATTCGTAGGAAAATTTAAAGGTAATATGGAAGATGTAAGTGTTGTTTAGCCGTAATACCGAAAGAGAATCGGCCGGCAGGAGCAACATTCCGTAGGGCATAACTTAAGCGAGCACCGAGCTCACGAAGAGAGAAGAGACGGGTCACGACGCCATGTGTGCGGCCTACCAACCACACCCACCACCTATTTATTTATGTCTACCTCACGGCTTTTTGTTCGTAGATGGTCGAAGCTTTCATTGCGATGCCCCGCCGGAACCGATCGTTCGGCTTAGTTCGAAAACGTTTCTCTGACCGTACGCTAGGACGAAGAAGTTCGGACAAAATTTTCTTCACCCTAAGTGACTTTACAAGAAAATTTGATATAACAATTAAATTGAGTCATATGTAAATTCTAATGTTATACAAATACGATCACATATTACGTGTGAATTGAATTTCATTGGTGCGTCTTAAAATATCACCCGTCTCTTATGCTCGAGACGTTAATTTAAAAAAAATAAAAATAAAAGAAAATAAAACGAGATTTTATTAACAAATAAATATTACTTTTATAAACTGAACTTACTTATGACTCAACCCGATATTCGCTAAAGTGACATCTTTTTTCTTTTCCTTTTTGTCTTCTTTTCTTTTTCTTTTTTTTGGTCGAGTCAACGAGGACCGACTTGCTACTTTCTCTGTCTCTCTCTCTCTCTCTCTCTTTCTCGCATCGTTAACGATAAGAAACCGGTAGAAAAATGCATAGCACGTCGTATACTATATTCGTACTCTGAAGAAAATCGTGAGGACGATGTTACTTAACGATAAGCGAGAACTTGGACCGATGAACTTTCGGCATAACGCAAAGTACGAGTCTCGTGTTCTCGAGATGGATATAAAACGCGGAAGCGAATCTAAAAGGGCCCGTCGTCATACGTGAACTCCAGTCATGACTTTTGGATTCCAGCTGATCCAGAATTCTCGTGAGAATTCTTACGATTTCAACGTCTTCTTAAATATTCTCTTCTTTATTTCTTTTCTTTTTCTTTCTTTTTTCTTTGACAATTACACGAAAATTATTCGATCCGTTTGAAAAATTTTCATGTAACATTCGACTCGACACGAGTTAGTAGTCACTTTCAGATTCTCTTTTTTTTCGTTGTTTTCTTTTTTTTTTTTTATTTTTTTGTTTTGTTTTGTTTACAAAGTAATTAGTAAACGCAAATAATCATCCTCCCCCATCGTTATCACCGCACTAGTATTTACCGTTAAAACCGGTAACTCGTTCTCCTCAAATATACGGTATCTTTGTTTCAACGTATTATACTTTACGATCTCTCGTTAATTTTCAAACATTAAGCTTCTGATATCGCTTAGCGGGAGACTTCGTATAATTTAATCGTACTATAAAATCGGCTATATAGTTATGCGAAGATCGGCTATATAGTTTGCGTCGTAATATTTATTAACGATTTTCGAACATTTTTCGAAGAAGATAATGTTTATGACGACTATACATATATACATATATATATATATATATTTTACACATATATATATTATGTTCACTCGTTCTAAAAAAAAATCATTCAAGGGTCGTATGATCATTTCGTGACTCATTATGTATAAACATTTGACATATATACATATATACATATATACATATATATATATATATATATATATATATTCATTATAATTAACAGACATATATGAATCAAAAAATCTTAATTTATATCCAGCTCATTTTTGATAAAAATCTCTGAGTAATAATAAAGAAAGGATAATAATAAAAAAAAAAAAAAAGAATACGGAAAAAGGAAAAGAAAGAAAAGAAAGAAAAGATAAGAAGTGAGGCAACTGTAGAAGGCACAAATTAGATTTAATCTTGGACGATACAAACGCAAGTAAATCTTACGATCGAGAACGTGCGCGGTGCTAGATCGTCCCTCAGCGAAGACTACTCCTCTATCCCTTCGCCTCGTCTCGACTTCACAGCTCTCGCGCGCGAGTCAGGTCTTATCTCAGCACTCGATCTCGACTAAGCGAGATGGTACATACATATAAAGAGATTAAAGAAGGAAAAGGAAAAGAATAGGTGACGGTGGCGGCGGCGAGCTTTTTAAATAACTATAATGAGAGCAATTATCGTGTGCGCGGGCAAGCAGAGTGTGACGACGTTGAGAGAGATGGAGAAGAGAGGAAAAGGAGGAGGAGGAGGAGGAGGAGAAGAAGGAGGAGGAGGAGGAGGAGGGAAGGAGAATAGAATAGAAGGAAGAAATTCGATGGTAACGACGGACTACGACAACAACGACGATGACGTTGACAAAAAGAGAAATAGAAACTAAAAAAAAAAAAGGAGCGGAGATAGAGTGGAGTGTAATAAAACTATAAAGGAGGTAAAGAGAGAGAGAGAGAGAGAAAGAAAGAGAAAGATAGAGAAAGAAAGAGAAAGAGAGAGAGAGGAGATAGGCAGCGCGTGGCAGGCGTTTCCTCCCTCTCGAGCCGAGTCGCGGAGCGTGCAACCGCCTCCGGCGGGCGCTCGAGGCCTTAACTACTTTCTTATTCGCTCGTTCGGGGCCGGCCTCGCGTTACCTCCTCGCCACCGTCGCCGCCAAAGCCGCTTTCTTACGTGTATTCATTCTTCTTACCTCCTCTCACCTCTTTTACCGCCACCCTACCACCCTACCAACCGCCTCCACCTCCTCCTCCTCCTCCTCCTCCTCCTCCTCCTCCTCCTCCGGAAGACCGTACCCCGAGAGGAACTGCGGGTCAGAGAGCACGAGGCATATTCGACGCAGACTCGTGGCTCGTGCCTAGATCCATTGGCGCCTAACCAACTTGCTAGATACTCTTCTATCCTTCTATATTCTTACTTTCCAAAGCTTCTTAAATTTATTGTCATTATTCGTAAATACTATATAATAATATTATAGGTATTTGTAAACTTAATTCGAACACTGATAAAAGAGTAAACTCTTTGCCGATATCGATGAAATCTACTGTTACTCGAATATCGATAAATAAATTATATCCTATTTGATATCTACTTCAATGCGAAAAAGTGTAAGTATAAATGTATGAAGAGATGCAAACGATTAATAAAATCGTATAGAGCGATATACTCCGTCGATATCGTAGAGATCTTCCATTATCACTTATATATATATATATATAATAAATACCGTATATAATATTAATCAGATACGATTGGGATGCTAAAATATGAAAGATTTGATAAGTTCGACGCCGATGCGACGACGATATAACGAGAAACGTGTTGCGCGGAGAGCGTACGGGAGCGAAGTAGCCTCGCTTATGGTCCGATGGTGCCCGAGGAGCATAACAGTTCGCGGAGCATAACGCCACGAGCCATCATATCCTCCTTCCAGAAAGGCTCCTCTTCGGTGGTGCTTTCCTCCTTCTTCTCTACCTCTACCTCTACCTCCACCTCCACCTCCACCTCCACCTCTACCTCTACCTCCACCTCCACCTCCACCTCCTTTGGCGCTTCGTCTACGTTTCTTCTCTACCTCGTCCATCTTCTCGCAGCGCGTAGGCGAAACGACGCACGAACACGCGCCGCTCTTCTCCGAGAGCACGAGACTCTTCCCTTTCTCTCTTTTTCTCTTTCTCTCTTTCTCTCTTTCTCGTACTATCTGTCTATCTATGTATCTCTTTTTTTCTCTCTATTTCTTTGACGCGTCCTCGTAAGTACATCTTATTTAATGATTGTGAGACTCTACGTTTGTATGTATATATATATATATATATTCTCGGTAACTTGAATAGATGTAATACGTATATACATATGTACGTATGTATCTACATGAAATAGTAATGATTATTATTTCGCAAAGATAATATTTATCTGAAACGCATTACTTTACGTTGACGAAATGACGAGAAGTATCGATGAATAAAATAATGAATATATACCGATATAAGTTCGTGAGTAAAGTTTCGTGAATTCCGAAGTTAGAACATTGGAATAATTCTTGAGGATATCTGTATTAAATGTTTGAATTTCGAAGAAAATAATAGGACTTTGATCGTGTGTTGGAGTTTCATTGAAATACTTAAATAGAACGTGAAGGTTTGTTTTGTAGTACTTTTCTTTTTTTTTTCGAATGAACGCTGATCAACGAATAATTAATAACGCGTTAGTGACAAAAGAAAAAGAAAAGAAAAAAGAAACAAAAATGAAGAAAAATAAATCAAGTGCGGGATTTAGCGTGGAACGAGCCGCGTGCGTGTTCCGCTTATACGCGCGGGCTCGTGCGCTCGTGCGCCCGCGCACACGTTCCTTTGGTTTCCGCGAACTAGATCGGTCAAGCTGATATTAGAAGCAACGCGTCTGCCATTGCACCGGCAAGTGCTCCTGCCTGCTTGCTTGCCTGCTTACTTGCTTGTTTGCTTGCCTGTTTGCTTGCCTGTTTGCCTGCCTACTTGCCTGTTTGCTTCTACCTGCTCGTCTCTGCTCGCTTGGTCATTGTCCATCATGAACACTTACAGGAAATAAACGACGATTCGCTGATATTTCTGTGATTCTTTCGGCGGTATAATGCCACGTTTATATAAACATTATGTTGAATTAAAGGGAACGTGAATTACATTAAATATTGTTTCACGATTATTACGACGATAGTTTGAAGATAGTTAACTATCGGTATTACAAGTGACGATTTTCTTGATTTAGTATGGAACTGCGCGAGGTATACATAGTTTTGAACAATTTCTTGTTGTTCAAGGATCTTGATGCGTTTAGAAATATTATTACAAATCCTGCAAGGTAACGTATTCCTTGTGTTTAATGTTACCATGTATGTTGAAAGTAAAAAATGTCCATGTAAATCACGCTTTTTCAATTACCGTGAATTTCAACAAGCGTTAAGCGAAATCGTAGAAAATATTTTTAGTCGGTTTTCAATCCTGGACGAGGGAGGAATGGATAATCGTAAAAATTTTACGCCCCAGCGATCCTCTTCTTTCGCACCTTCGAATAAAGGAGAAAGTTTGACTTCCGCGTACGTCACCCTTTAATCATCGTGTTCGAACTTCCGCAATGATTGTCCGTGAAAGATCCAAATTTTTCCTTTTTTTTACAATTTCAAAATATTTCCTTTCGTCGTGATTGCGAAAGCAAAAAAAAAAAAAGAGGAAAAAACTAACCGACGATCTGATTTAACTTTTTATAATTTCCTCTTTTCTTTTTCTTTTTTTTCTGTTTCTTTTTTTTTTATTGTTCATATACGTAGAAGAAAGAATTCTACTAACTAACCAACTCATTATAAAAAGGAATCACGAGTAGAATCTTTACCGAGATAGTAAACGCGAAGATCTGAGTTGCGAGAAACAACCGTTGTCCAGCGGCGAACGGCAGGAAGCCAATAAGAAGAAGCTAACACTCGCGATGAGATTTTCGATACGATAATCGTAGGGAAACTACGGACGCCCATTGTGACAACCCCTTCCCTCTCCACCCTTCTACCCCTTCACCTCCCCCCTATCCAAGACCATCACTATGAGCACGATAATTACGCCGGTAATAACTCGGTAAACAGACGCGTTCGCTATCTTCATCGTCGTTATTGTTGGTCAGGCGGGTGTTACTGACCGGTGAAATGATTATACTCCGTTCTTTTCGTCACTAAATCTTGTGCAATTAAACATTTACAACACGCACCAACACATTACGTACGATCACAATACTATATTTTCTTCGTGTCTCTTCTTTTTCTTTCAATTCAATTGCAAAATTATCTTGGAATAATTTATTTCCAATTTTCATAGTCCTCTCATCCCTTACTCTCTCACACACTCCTTTCCATATTTTCGTAATAAAATGAATTATGATCTTTAATTTCGATCGAATTTTCAAAATTTCCGTCCGGTAGTTAACCGTATCCGTTTTTCCTTTAATGATTTTTCTTGACGGACGTTGACGTACCTGGATAGAAAGGGTGAAGGGTAAGAAGAGGAAGGAGGGCGAGTGAATGAGCTAGTGGATCCAAAGAGAAGTTGGAAGGAGTAGGATCGGCAGGGCGGCACCTGACCGGAAAGCGTCACAGTCACCGCATTCAGCCTCGTTCTCCTCCTCCTCCTCCTCCTCCTCCTTCTTCTTCTCCTTCTCCTCCTCCTTCTCCTCTTTTACCCCCTTCCAACGTTGCTTTCGCCCGATTCTCTTTTTTACCATATCTACTCCTTTCCCTTCGAAGGGTTGTTTGTTACAATATTTTATATTAAACTTCCGAAATTGGTAACAGGTGTGTGACGTTTTTTTATATCATAAAAAATATATGTATAAAAACACAAAGATATTTGTAATGTACGTGTTATTTATCAATTTGCTACGTATATGTATATATATATTTTTTATTTCGCGTCAGAAGAGAACGAATGAAGTCTATGGCGATACGTTAATGTCCTGCATGGTGGACGTTAAATGAAGATTCAAGAAAGTGAGAGAGAGAGAGAGAGAGAGAGAGAGAGAGAGAGAGAGAGAGAGAGAGAAAGGAAGAGGGTAAAGAAAGAAAGAGATGGACGCTAAGGACACATAATAGCAGGATGTTACAACGCCCGTGTCCGGTACATAAGTATCTGGTTTCATAAATGAAAGTGTCTTCATTCATAGATACATATTTCCATACAATTGCAGCTATTGGTTCGTATCTTATGATATCGCCATTATGTGAGGACCAGTGCGTTACATATGTACATAGCGCCATTATATACAAATTCCTAGATAATGTTGTGCCACTGCTGCATTAATGATAAAGTTGTTTGGATATTGTGATATTACGTATGTCCAAATGTATACATATGTATATACTTATATATAAATATCTATATACATATACATATATATATATGTGTGTATGTAAAAGAAACTAGACAGTGAGAATTCCCTTTTGATTGTTGATAAAAAATTATTGATTATGCGTTACATACTTTGTTTTTTTTTTTTCGATATCTATCTATATATCAAGAACTAGAGAGAAATCTGGTTGGTCTTCTTCGTATGAATAAATTGAACATTGTGACAACAAAACATAGCTCTCTCTCTCTCTCTCTCTCTCTCTCTCTCTCTCTCTCTCTTTCTCTCTCTCTCTCTCTCTCTCTCTTTCTCTCTTTCTCTCTCGACGCGCCCTATACGCTAGGTAGGAAGCCATCCTTCCTAGCATCCAAAGTCCACACAGGAAATCTCAGACGCACCCACCGAAACACCCCGCCCCTCTGTCCGAGCCGATTTAATGTCTCGTTTCCTCCCGGACGATAAGGGGGCTACGATTTTATAGAAGTTCCATCGCACGGCACAAACGGAAACGAACATTTCTGGGGTACGAAGGCCGTCCTTCGAAAGAATAAAGAAATTTTCTAAATCGTCACGGACCTTTCATTCGTTTTCTCTCTTCTTCCTTTTTTTCTTTCGTAATAACGAAAACTTGATCTTTTTTTGGAATAAAAAGAAAAGCCGAAAAAAAAAGAAGAAAGAAGAAAAACTTGGCTACAAGTTCATTTCATTCTTGCAAATCGATATAAATTCAATAATTTCATTTCATTTCATTCTAATCGCAAGACACACAGACACAGAGACACACACACATACACATGCATACATACACACACAGACACGAAGATAGTCAGTGTCTTCAGCAATATACAACTTTCGCAGGTGCACTTGGTCAAATCGATCGAACGATAAACAGATAGATATCTATCGATGCAAATAAACCTTCCAAATATATTCCCAAAACCCTCCCTCTCCCTCTCTCTCTCTCTCTCTCTCTCTCTCTCTTTCCCTCTTTAAAAAAATATAACGTTCGAATGTTAATTACAGTACAAAAAAAAAACGAAAAAGAAACAGCAAGAAAAAACATATAATTGTATCAAACGATTTGACTTCGAACACGTTCGCTGGAGTTGAAATGAGTTTCGATGGTAATCGAAAAAAGAAAGGAAATGAAAGTAAGGAAGAAGAAGAAGAAGAAGAAGAAGCCATTTTGATTAGGACAGCTGGTATTCTCTCATTAAAGTGAAAAATTCTTTTGCACCGTGTCCGTGTACGCAGTTAGCGATCGCGAATAGAGGACGTACCAAGCGAGATAGTAAATTTTATAAAATAATAGCCCAACGGTGACTGCATATTCATTTTTCCGGAGGGTCCGCCTCCCCCCACCTCTCCCCACCTTATTTTACTTCATCGTCCTCCTCTTTCTCTCTCTCTCTCTCTCTCTCTCTCTCTCTTTATCATTCTCTCTCTCTACGTCGTTGTAGTCATCGTAGTCGTTGTTGTCCACGATACTCGCGAACTACATATGTATGAGCTTCTGCTGGACACGGTAGTCATGCCTCGACGAACGGACTCCCTTCTCCGTTCTTTTATTTTTCCTACGAACTCTGCAAACGTAACCCTCTTTTGCTCGTAACAGAAATATAAACAATAAGAGACTCGTAACCCGAAAGTATAGAAGTTGACTGTATGGGTAAGCCGGATGATTAGCACTCCTTGCCTTCCTTCCGAGTGCAAATCGCATGACGATTTTTGTCGGGACATTTCCTTGATTATTCGAGTTATTGTTTATTATTATTATTATTATTATTATTATTATTATTATTATTGTTAATAAATGCATTGATATATGGATAAAAAGGGTGAGATGAATGTATAAATAAAAGGATGACCGAGTTTAAGATTTTTCCTCGTTTCTACGTACTCGTATCGGTTTTATTATATCTACTTTATGAATATGAATTAGTAATTTTATTACATTGAGTGTTAAAAATGTATGACTCAATTTGTAACTATCTATATCATATATAATATATATATTACTTATATATCTAACATAGTTTCTATAGTGAATGATATTTTAATCTAACTTTAATCAATACGTCTTTATATTACATTGTAGATATAGTAATCGAAAATACAGGATTATCGATACCAACGCATGGAAATGATTATCAATTCTTTGCCTTAATCGATCGTTAATTCTTTTACTCTTATTAACTATCACAATAGAAATTCTTTTTTTTATTAAATTTTCCATCGATGTCAAATATATTTAATATTATATAATGTCGCGCACAATATATACATACATACATACATACATATAAAAAAATACATATATATATATATATATAATAATATATAGTATATAACATTTAATATTTATCTGTGTATTATATATATATATATATATATATATATATATATTAATCTTAAAAAATCTTAAAAAACAAGATACTTCTACTCGTTCGTTCGTTCGTTCGTTCGTTCGTTCGTTCGGTCGGTCGTTCCTTCATTCCTTCGTTCGTTCATTCGTTCGTTCATTCGTTCGTTCGTTCGTTCGTTCGTTCGTTCGTTCGTTCGTTCGTTCGTTCGCATTAAAGAGCAATTAGCCGCGGCTCGCGATCACGCTGATGCCCGGAAGCGATAGAAGCCGGCCGCGCGTGCCACCCTTACACGCGCTCGCGCACACAAGCTCAAACACGCGCCTTCTACGGCCTCGGGAGAAGTACCTTCTTACCTTTTTCATCGTTTTTATACTTAGACGATATTCAACAAGAGGCACGAACGAGCGTGAAAAAAAAAAGAAAGAAAACACGATAATGAAGAAGAAGAAGAAGAAGAAGAAAGAAAGAAAGAACGAAAGAAGAAAGATGGAGGTGGTATATATTCTTTCCTCTTTCTTTTCATTTCTTTCTTCACCCTCCTTTTTCAACTTCCCCCTTTATTTTCTACTCTCCCCACCCCTTAAACTCTCCTTATCCCTTCCACGAGGCACCGTGCACTCAATTACCGTCGAAGATAATCATTATCACGGAAACTACATCGCTGGGCCTCATTGCCCCAATCCTTAATTAACCGACGGCCGTAATTGGCCGTACTGGACGTATCTACATATATATATATATATATATATATATATATATATATGCACATGTGTGTTTTTGTGGTATGTATCTATGTATTCGTACGTTCCGTATGCGGTAAGCATGCGTTAAGAAATTGTACTCGCCCGATAAATATGTTCTACCAACGTGTATCTTAGCGAGGCCAACGGATTCGGATTCTCATGAAAGATTTATAAGGGCTAACACAGTCTACGATGATGATCATTATGCGAATGATGCGATCGTGACTACGAAATGAATCTTGTTTGTAACGGTTGCTTTTTACTTATTAACTCTAATCAATGTTTATATAGTTATAGCTTTTATATTTATACTCTCTTCCTCGTCTTACTAATAATTCTTGACAGGAAATGTTATATAATAATTATTTAGAGAATTGTTAAAAGTTTTTATTTCTCAAAGTTTAAATTATTTTTTTTATTATTATTACTATCATTATTATTATCATTATTATGGATCTATTTGTATATTGTAATTTTCTTTTCTATAAATAGATCATCGTCATAAAAAATGTTACAATTATTAGAGAATCATGCAAATTTTATTTTCTCAAATTCATTATTATTGCTACTAGTATCAGTATTATTATTATTATTATTATTATTATTATTATTATTATTATTATTATTATTATTATTATTATTTTAGTAGTAGTATTATTATTAGTATTATATATTTATTCGTTTATAACTTTCTCAGCCTCGAACTGGATCATCATTCCTTTTTCTCAACCAGCAACATGTCAGGATAGATGAAATTCTTATATTGGTAATCCGTGCTACTTCGTGCTATATACATACTTCGTCTCTTCTTCTATTTCGATCGAAGACTTTCTCGAGATAAAATACACGATGAATTAAAGTAAAGTAACGCTTGCTTATACGAGAGAGTCTCACGCACGCACAGGCTAGCTCTCAACGTTCGGTTAATTGTAATTTATGTTCAGTGGACTTAGGTCGTGCGCCATTGCATTAACTATACGCTTAGGTACTTAGGTCCCTTCTTATTTCTTTTTTTCTAATTTTTTTTTTTATTTCTCTCTACTAATTCCTTTTTACAAAATAAATTATCGCATCGGTGCTATAGATACATATATATATATATATGCAAATAAAGAATAAAATATTTGAAAAATACTGTATATACCGATATCCTGATTAGAAAAAAAAAAAAAAAAGAAAGAAAAATATTTTACGTTAAAAGAGAAATACAAAATTTTATCGGCGAACCCTTTGTAAACCCTTCTTTGATATATTCACCGACCAACGTAAGAGTCATTTTCAAGCTTCGTTTCGTCGTTTTACAACGATCCAAAGAAAGAGATCGATCGATCAGGACTAACATAGAACGAACAAGCAAATATATAGGTATATACACTTTGAAAATACGATAGTTGAACCGAATGAAGTTTCGACGAGCGGTCGAAGATAAAAGGATCGTCTTTCCTTTCCCATAAAACAAAACGGTTTCGTTTTATGCTGATCGATTTGTTGTGCTGTGATTTTATAACTTCACCTGTCTATACTTACATTCCCGCACTGATGCTAAGGTTCAAACGAACCGCGATACTTTAGATCCTTTTCCTATGAACATCAAAACGAGCCTTTACATATTTCGCGATAAGGGTCGGCGAAATTCAAAGATTCTTTGTGCCCTTTTATACGCGTCGTTGGTACAAAGGGTTCATACCAGTGAAACGTATCAAATGCATTCCTGTTTTTGAAGGTATGGAAAATATAAAAGATATAAAATAGGATGGAATCGTAGAGTAATGTTGGAATGTTAAAAATATATATTTATCTATCTATTTATTTATTTATTTATTTATTTATTATGAATTTTATACTATATACGTTGCATTTTATTATTAATTATCCCTTAAGCTCTATAATAATCCTTATATAAAATATAACGTCAATAACAAGAACACTTGTTTCATAGAAAATTACGCTTTATGAAAGTTACTTCCATCGTTACATTTTTGTATTTTTCTTATTTCTTTTTTCCTTTTTTATCTTTTTTTGTTTCGTTTTTTTTTTTTTTTTTTTTTTTTTTTTTTAGACGAATCTATCATTCACATATAAAGATCATTTTGTTGTTTTAAGGATTAATAATATATTTATAGTTTTAATGAGAAACTCCGCGAACTCGAGCGACATAATAAGCGATATAAAAAAATTAATATTATGTTTACTCGATCGGTATTATATATTTTAATTTATGTACATATTGTTTTTCTTTTTTTTTTTCTTTCTTTTTTTTTCTCTTTTTATAAAATATCAAACGTATATATATATATATATGCGATCGCGATACACACTGACTGAGATCAAAATATTTCAAATCTTGGAGCGTGTAGTAGTTAAGATCGTAAAAATGATCTGTATCCATTTGAAAATACTATAATTTTCTAGATAGGACACTTTGATTCCGAAGAACCATCTTTTTGTCCACTAGATATATCTTCTGCTGCCAAAGCTAGAACCTCTTCGCATACTCGTTTATAAACCCACGCATCACCCTTTAATCTTTTTCTTCGTATACCAACTAATAGTTTATCTTCGGAAATACCTTCCAATAAACATACTTCTAGTTCGAATGAACATGCATTTCTAGATAAAAATGGTTTCGTATTATTTACGTCTTCCGTACAGTCATCCGTTTCACCTTGCAAAATGAAACTACGAAAATTTTGATTATTTTACTAATTGTTACTTGTGTGTTTACTTTAATAATAGATTCTTTTCTATTTACCCTTTTTGATGACACATAATTCCTTTACGTCGTAAAGCTCGTCGTAATTGTGATAAGACGTATTTTGGACAATCACTGGATGTCGATGATACATTGCACAAACCCTTCAAAAAATAATGCAAAGTCGTTTAAATAATTTAATTATATTTATATATATATATCTTTTTTATGTAATTAATATAGTATATAATTTATATAATATATATAAAGTATTATTTTCTGTAATAAAAAAATACGTACTTTACCAGAAAGTACAGTCGGCTGATCAGGATCTATATTTTCATTTTTAATTCGCCGTTTTGGAGTAAGAACGCACCTAACACGATGCAACCCTCTCTCCAAACCCATTATAACTTTTCTTGCACTTCCCGGCGTCGAGGATTGTGCATCTCTATATATAAAATATTTTGCCTATCAAATATCAGTAATATTTTAGTGAAGTAAAATTGCAATAATTTTACCTAGATTCTGATGGTACGTTATTAGTAGGTGTTGATACAAGTTTATTTTTTTCAGTACACTTCTTTATTGGCACTGAAACAAAGTATTTAGGACATTATGATAATTTTCATGTTACAAGAATATTATAAAAAATTACAAAAATATACTTGTTTAATAAGAGTAAAACACATAAATTTTACTGAAAGAGAACTTCTAAGTCTAAACTGCGTGTTATTTCTCTCCCTCTCTCTCCCTCTCTCTCTCTCTCTCTTTATCTCTCTCTACTGTAATTATCCACTTTACATATATCTACTGTAATGTATAGATCTTGGGAACTTCCATTAAAGTTTCTAATTAAGATGTTGGTATCACCTAATTAGTAGCCAACTTTAGAAAACATATTGCACAGACAGAGAGTATGTCTTACAACCAAAGTAAAATAGCTTTCTAAAGATGTTTTTTTATAAGAAAACAAATATGTTAATATATGTATTTACTAGCATATATTTATAATAAAACAGAACTTACCAGGGGAAGAACACTCATCTGATTCTTTACTTCTTAATCTTTTTCTACAAGCAGTCTGCGGTTCTGTGAATTGTTTTACAGTTTTATCTAAAAATAGAAATGTAATTCAATTTAAAAATAGCATCACAAATAGCAAAACATATATGAGTCAAGTACTAACCAGCAACAGGAGTTTTGTATTTATTAGTTGAGCAGTCATTGGTGACAGGTGATCTTCTAATTATTTTACTTCTAGGAGAGTGTTCCAAATTTGTGATAAAATTATGAATTCCACCTTCATGCTGCGGCAAATCGACTCCTGTCTATATAACAATGATATATGATATCAATAATTAGGAATGATAAGTAAGTATAAAAAATAGTAACAAATATATACCAAGCCCTGCCTGAAATAAGACTTTGCAGAGGATGAAATTTTTAAAGAAAGGCCACGCAATTTTCTATCAAGTAGTAATAAATATGTGGCTGTTCTATAATCAGTTCTGTCACTTTTAGCTAATATATTCCATATATCCGAACTGTGTTCTCCACAAATTGCAGACATAGTACTTAATACATCGTCATCTTTCTCAAACTGTGTGTCCATGTAACAAAATATCTTTTTTATTGAAGTAGCCTAGTATACAGATAAAGAAAATTGTTTTTAAAATTCTTACATTAGTTTTATGAACAAATGATATTGGATTAAGGAAACCTGATGTTATCCATGGGTGATTGCACAATTCTTGAATCGTTATCCTCTTTTTTGGATCTCTTTGTAACATTGCACGAATTAATCTTTTGCTACTACTAGATAACCAGCCTGGCTCGTCATACTTCCCACTCTAAATATAAAAGATAAATTTAAAATAATAGAAAAATGGAAGATCGAGAATGAACAAAGACTATAAAATTCTTACCAAAATTTTTTTGTATAAATTCTCTATACTATTGTCATCAAATGGAAGGAAACCACAGAGTAAAGCATAAAGAATGACTCCCATGCTCCAGATGTCTACTTCTGAACCTATCCATAAAATAATTATGACAACTTCTGTTTTTTAATAAAAATAGGAAATAATTTGAATTAAAGATATTATTAAGAACCTAAATATTTTTTGCCTAATATCAATTCCGGTGCTGCATAAGTTGGAGAACCACAAGAAGTATACAAATGCGATTGCATTCCACTTTTTGGTTTCGCGCATAAACCAAAATCAATGAGTTTCAAGTTTTCATCTTTATCTAATAAAACATTTTCCTATAAATAAATATTATTCATTATATTCGACTATTGATTGATATGTAAAAAAAAATATATATATATATAAAAACAAACATACAGGTTTAAGATCACGATGAGCATATCCAAGGCTATGCAAATATGCTACTGCGGAAACAATTTGACGAAAAAATTTGCGAGATTCTGACTCGGTCAATCTGTTTCTTTCGACTGTAAAAATAATTAAATTAATTCTTGTCTCCGATAAATCTATATTAAATCAACATCAATGAAATAAAAACAGATGAACAATCACCTATGTGATCAAACAATTCTCCTCCTGAACAATATTCTATTACCATAAAATAATATGTGTCTGTTTCTATAACTTGATACAATTTACATATGTGTTGATGTAGCAAAGTTTTGAGCGCTTCTACTTCTAATTTTACCCTTGGTAAATCATCCTAAAAATTCAAGGTTTTACATATTCCATTTTTTTTTTATTGTTATATAAGGGCCCATAAAATTTAAATAAATAATCCCTTACGCCCAAAGCTGTTTTATCCATAATTTTAATAGCAACTTTTTCTCCAGTCGCAACATGTATACCAAGTTTAACTTTTGCGAAACCTCCGCTTCCAATTGTCTTTTCCAACTCATATAATCCCTTAAGAGCTGCATATCGCACCATCATAACAAAAATTTAATGAATTAAATAAAAACACTTTGCAAGCGAATGACACTCGCTGTCTGAATAACTTTTCAAACTACCAGTTTAACGTAAACAGTTTTTAAAAGCCAATCAGGATCATTCACTTTTGATGACAATGTTCATAGCGTCAATGCTGCCAACGTTATAACACCAAGAGAAATAATAACTAGAACACTTGTTAGGATCATTTTTTGAAAATTTTTTTAACACGTTTCATAGAAATAATCTATCCGTTTAAAAAATATATCGATCGAGTAAAATCTACGCAATTTTATTCCTGGCTTTAATTTTTAATAACTTGTATAAATTCGAGAATGAAGTTCAATATTGCAAATTAAAAAAAATATCGATAAACTATCGATTACAGTGTAAGCTTATCTCATTGTAATTCATACAAAGGTGCTTTCATTTATCAGTAGTACGATTTCTAAAGATTGTTGAACGAGGTCGTACTTAACCTTATAAATATGTTCTGAAATGTCAAATTTAAAAATTATGTTTGTGGTAATGCAATAAATGCGCCCACAGAAAGTTGACATTCGAGCCATAATAAGGCTGTGTAGGATTAGAAGCAGTTAGTGTGGAAGAAAGGTCAATTGACAAATAAGTACACGCGAGTGATTAAGCATTCATCCCAACAAAAATGACGGTTATGGATTTTTTCGGTTGTGCTTCCTTGGCTTTTGGGCCTCCATTAGCCATGTTCGCATTTACTATAGCTAATGATCCAATAAAAATTATTATACTAATTGCCAGTGCTTTTTTCTGGCTTATTTCTTTACTTTTATCATCTGTGCTTTGGTATACTATTCCATTTCAAAATCATTTAACATTTGGATTATTATATTCTGTATTACTCCAAGAAGCTTTCAGGTAATAAAATATTATAAAATACATTTTTATTTTTTGTTTTGTTTTCACGTATTATTTGTTATACGTATGTATGTAAAGATAATGGTGATACTAATCGATTTTATAAATTAATAGGTATCTTTTATACTGGGTATTACGAAAAGCTGAAAAAGGTTTAGAAAAAGTAACTACAACTGAAGTAGTTAACGGCAGACATGTATTTGCATATGTTTGTGGCCTAGGCTTTGGTTTCATGAGTGGAGCTTTTGCTCTGGTCAATGTGTTAGCAGACGCAGTTGGTCCTGGAACCATGGGTCTCAAACACGGTACAGAATACTTCTTCATCATATCAGCATCTACAACATTATGCTTCATTTTACTGCATACATTCTGGGGTATTATATTTTTTGCTGCTCTTGATAAGCGAAACTGGGGACAAATTATATGGGTCATAGGATCACATTTGTCCGTCTCCTTCATGACCCTATTAAACATAGAACAATTATTTGCGATCAGTCTCTCTTTTGGTTACACTATTTTAATTATTAATGCGATTCTTGCCTTTAAGGTCGCTGGTGGGAAAATAGTGAATATAACTCAGTGTTTTATAAGAAATTAAGAGCTTATATAATGAGTACATGTTTAATAATATATAGATGTAAAAACAAAATATTTCATTTTTTATAAAAATAAAAGTCTGGACATAATTTGATTTCTTAATAAATAACTTACAAAAGGACTGTTTACAAAAATATTATACAAGATAATAAAATGATATTCTTTCTTAATACTTAACATAAGTATAAATCAGTGAGAGGATTGAATATGGAGTAAAAGTTAACTCTATGATCTTTAGTTATTTATTAGATGTCTATTTCAAAAAAGAATTAAAAATAAGAGCATTGAGAATCACAGCTATATTATAAATACATTAATTCATTGAATTCTTCGAAAATTTAAAACTGTAAGAACTATTTTAAGTAATCTGATTTATTTTATTTGGTACGCTCTAGCATTAAGTTTTTTGATAAAATTGCTAGTCCGTCCCTTAATCCATTAAAACAAATGATAATACCGTAGTTATTGTTCAAACTGCAGTAAAGCAAAGACAATGTTTTAATTTAAAATTTAGTGATATAATATAGTGCATAGCATATTCATTCAAGAAAATTAAAAGTAATATCTCTATGTGTGATTGTATGTATGTATGTATGTATGTGTGTATGTACGTATGTATGTATGTATGTGTATCAAATTATATGATATAATGATACAGATTATTTTATGCAAAAGTTTGAAAACAAACTATTACTTGAATATAATATACAAAAGACGCGATAAGTAAGGAATTGTTTATTGATTTTATATATAAGATAATTTGTTAAAAATACAATTTAGATAATTATTGGATCATGTTCTATCTCGCACCTTATTTCATTAACACAATGTCATTTCATAGTAGTTTATTAATCCATTCATATTACATTTCGTATAATTATGTAATTCAAATAAAAACCATTTTTGTACAATCGCAGGTGCATTGATCTATTCCTTACCATCATCTTGGAAAACAAGTAAATATGTAATGTACTTAAAGTTCATAAAAATATTAAGATATTTTTTATATATCACTGTCTTCCAAAAAAAAAAACGAGCATCATTGTTATTCTCATTCTTTTCATTAATAAAATAATAAATCAATTTATTGTATAGAAATCATTTGCCACTGCATATTTAATATTACTCTTTCCTAGTCGTATGTTAGAGATTAAATTGCCATGCATAATTTTTTTACTATTAATGTCACAATTATATTCCTTGAATGTTTCAATACACAAATGTTATGACGTCTATAATAACTTTTTACACAATCTAAGTATAGGAGAGTATACTTAGATTAATAAGAATTTGGTAGAATCTACCTCAAGATCATAAAATTAAGTATTACAAAAATATTGACTTTATAAACGCTATACTTTTTGAAGAGCAGCACTCTCAGAACTCTCTATTCTTTTTTACATCATACATAAAATATAACAAGTTGATATTGAATATTGACTTATAAAGCTTATTTAATAAAAGTTCACTGTATCAACATTCAAAAATAAATATACTGAAATTTAAAATATGTTACATCATTGTATTTACTCGAGAGAAACTGCTCTTAAGAACTTTTCAATTATTAACATTATCTTGTATTTCAGAAATAGCAATATATTGCGTCAAATCTATTAAGTATAATACTTTGTACAATTGCTTAAAATAATATGATCTGTATATTTTGCACCCTGTGAAGTGTAGAACTACAAATGAGTCCTTTTTTGTATTACACGTCTATGAACTACTTGTTAAGGAAGCCATGAGCAATTCCATCTTATTCAAAAAATTTTTTCCTTCCATCTTATCCCATCTAACTTCTTTAAAAGAACCACCTAAATTTTCCCATTTCCTTTCTCGTACTAATTGACCTGGAAAGAAATCTTTTCTAGGAGAATGTGCAATAGCCACTTGTACTCCTGTTTGAGGTTCACATCTTACAGCGATCATTCTAAGAATAAAAAGTACAAAATAACATAATAATTGTTATTAGAAATAATTGCATGAGTATATAAATTATAAATTACCTGTCACCGATTGGTGAAGCTAAAATACAACTACTTGCATTTCCTAGGGGCTCAACTGCACCTAAACCAAGATGTGAACTATTTCCTAAGAGTTGCCAGCCCATGCATTTTGCCAAAGATTGTACTGCCGTTATTTGATGTTGATATATCTAAAATAATTCTAGTATTAAATATATCATATTATTGTGAGTGTGTGTGTGTGTGTGTGTGTGTGTGTACAGTATAATTCTACATTGTTAAATTAAAATTAATCGATAATACTAAAGAACTGACCTGACAAAAAATTAAATCTCTTAATTCCTGAGGTTCATAACTCATATGCATTACTCTGCCATCTCTACAGACACATTTAAGTGATTTTTCTCCTACATGAACAATCAATGAAGTACGATATAAACTATCGTATCCGTGTGTTAATATATTAATTTTGACACATGACTGTGTAGGGGAATTTAATGCCATCCAGTGAGATACGATTAAAGGATCCTTAACTTCTTTTGCTATTGTATCCAGAACATATTCAGTACGTAATCTCATGAAGAAGTGTTGAGCTTGTTGAATGATTTGTTCCAATAACGTTTGACTCTTTGACATTTCTAAAAGTTCATATCTATCTGCTGCTGTTGGACCAGCCAAACATCGACGTTTGCTAGGTCCAAGAGGACCAGATGAAGGGTGAGGAAACGGATGATGAGTATTTTTATGATGTACCTCACGTAGCAATTGATGCAAGGAATGTTCTAATACATGATCATGATCAGTTTTGTGAGGTGGAGGTGCAGTTGGTTTTTTGTCATTCCCAGTACTATGACACAAACCTATAATCAGTTGAATTCCTGGAAGCACCTGACGCAAAAATAAATTTTATGCATTCCATAATGGACTTTGTAATTAAATAATTGCAAGGAATATAATAGTTACTGTAGCCATAATTTGATTCCCAACAACCATATGTGGAATTGGTGCACGTAAATGTACTGCCTCTCTTGCCAATTGACTAAACAGTTCTTTACAGAATAAAACGTTTTGTGCTGCTTCTAATTTTTGTTGCCAATGCATATCTGCATTAGAACTATGCGCACTACTGTTAAGTAAACTAATGTTAGCACTACACAAATCCTCCTGATCTAAAAAAAAACACAATGATCATTTTTTAAACAAATATAATCATAATCACATAGAAAAAAAAATTATCATAGAATATTAAATTAATATTATCTACCTTTTTGACATAGTACTTCAATATAAGCTACTCCTTGTAATTCACTAGGTATAGTAACACGCAATGCAGATGCTTTTGAATTGGATGGTCCATGAGATTGCCCTGTTGTATTACTACTAGAATTAGGTGAAGCAGGAGGACTACCATTTGGTTTTTCTTCCTCTTCCGCTTTTGTTACTTCAAACATGCCAGTCTGAGTATACTTAGAGCCAGCTGCAATTAATTTTTATAAAAAAAAAAAATAATATATCGAAAAACAATATAGATAAAAGTTAAATAGCAAAGATATTACCTGTCCTATAACTAAGATCTCCAATTATAGAATTGGATACTTTCTTCAAACGCCAATTTTGTCTTAATCTTAACAATTCAATATGAAAATCTGGTGTATTACGGTTCCTAGCTAATTCATTTTGACTATTTCGTAATCTTTCTGCTCCCATCATAAGAACCGAAGCAGCTCCTGCTAATGCTTTTTTTCTAGCATATACTTGAACCATGGGTTTTACTTCAACTGTTTCTTGAGGTACAGGATCCAAAACTAAATAATGCTTTTCTTTTGCTATTGCAAGAACATCTGCTAATACACATACTTCTGTTAACGCATTCCTAAAACGATCAAATCATTAAAATAAAAATATCTATTATTTGTTATAAAAAGAATACCTTAATTTGCTTCTAACACTGTCCCATGGCCATAACGAAGATTGAAAAGATGTTGGATCTTTTGCGTCCTCTTCGCTTTTATCACCATTCTCAGATTGTTCTTTTTTAATATCCTCTCCATTAGTCTTACTAAAATCTATCTTTTGGGCAATTTTTGCCAAATTTTCGGATAATGTAAGAGGACTGTAATATTGAAGTTACACGAGTTAAGGTTAACATAAACATCAAGATTTTACAAGAGCATTCAACGTCATAAGTAAAATATTTTCTTAATCACAGGTATAATTTCTAAATTTATTACATACGCCTGATAAATTTCTTGCCCATCATAAGTGATTTCTTGAATTTGATTTTCAATTGGTGCTTCTACCGAGATGTTCACGGAAAACGCCATTGTTGTTTACGTATTTAAAGTTACGACTGAAATTGCGCACATATTATTTAATTAGTATATAAAAAAAATGTTATAACATAACATTATTAGAACGTTTAATACTTTGGGAATACAATATAAAATATTTTTGAACTAATTGCACATAAACATGATAAATGAACAATGCATTTCACTGTGATCGACTCTATAGTCATATAGAATTTATGACTATCAAATTTTAGAAACAACCTGAAGAAATGTTTTATTATCATTAAAATATCTTTGAAAATTTTTTTCAGTATTAAATTTTTTAATTTAATAAAAATCATAATTTTACAAAAATTAATGTTGCTTCAAATATTGTCCAATAAAGGTATGACTACTAGTACAACCAATCACTACGAATTGTGTAATATAAACCTACGTTGATTGGACGATACAATAAAACTCAATTCTCCTACAAAAGATTTTATTTTTACAAAAACATTTGATGTAAACATTTTAATTTTATCTAGAGAGCATGATATATATATTTTTATATAACAATAAGTATCTATAGATTATTTAAAATAAAATAAAAAAAAAATTACTAAACGTATCGTAATCAAGGTATAAGATGACATGATTGAAAACTAGCAATAAATCCGGACTTTTTGTTCATGCTTGACGCATGGAGACTACCATATTTTCTTTGTCTGAATAAATATATAAATTTAAAAAGTGATGAAAAAAATCATTAAATATTTTGAAATTTTATATTAAATAAAATATCAGTAAAATCAAGTAATACACTCTTTTAACGATAATAAAGAATTTGAGTAATTTAAATTGTTGTAGTATAACATATATGTGCAATATATTAAATATTAATAAAAATATATAAATAATATATACGAATGGCAGAAAAGTTTCAAAATTTTCTGCTAGGTAGCACTTCTATTGCAACTAGAAATGGCTTCTACTACAACTTGTTAAGATCATACAAATTAAATAAGTACAATAAAAATTTAATAAAATGTTATGATTTTCGTAAAATAAAAAGAAACGTATTAACAAATAAATAAAACATAAATATCATTTGGAAGAATAAGAGAAATGACATAATTTTATGGGGTTAATATATTTAACGTATAAACGGTCGCAAAATACAAACTGATCGGTAACCATTTGTAAAAATTTTGGGCGTCTGGGTTGGAGACGCAGAGGCGTCGGATATAGTTTCTGTGCACTGTGGACCCCTACTGATTCGCTTCTATTGATTCCGTCGTGTGCATCATTCTGCCGCCGTAGCTGTATATTTCTTCATACAGTGATTTATATAATAATAAAATCGTCGTTTGATATTGTGTTTTGTCAAGATAAATTAAGAAGAAAGTGAAAAGGGTAAGTACTTTATTGATACAGCGGGAAAATAAACTTCAAAATTATTGGCGCGTAAAGTCATGTATTCCGACTCATGTACATATTTGTTTTATTTTCCAGTCTTATTTTACTATTTCGCGTTATATTATATATTTCGAAATCCTTTTTAAATCAAACACAATAATATACTAAGATAGGTTACCACGACATTTTTTTGACATACAAAGGTACTTTCCTAAGCCTTTGTTTTCCTTCGGCGGTTCTTCGATGGACGCGTTGCGTATAATGATTATCCTTAGTGTACTTGGATAAGAAAAATTATCAAGTTGTGTAAAGCGTGTATTACACGTTGTATAGTAAATATTATGCTTGATATTGATTGCCTCTTTATAGATACATATTTATTTGTATTTGATGCATGTTTGAAGGTAATTAGATGATAGTACATTAATTAAAATAATTTTGTTCATCTTTTTGCTTAAGGACAATGCAAAAAATCTTAATTGATAATACATGAGCATATAAAATGAAATTTTAACAAATATATATATGATTTGTTTGAGTTATATTGATTTTGAGCAAACGAAATTTATAAAGTCTTCTCATTTCTTCCATGCTACAAACTAACTTTTTTAGATATAAAATGACTCCGGAGGGCTATACTCGTGTCTACGTTGGTGGACTCAATGAGAGCATCAAAAAAGAAGATCTACAAATGGAGTTTGAAAAATATGGCAAGCTTAACAAGGTTTGGGTGGCCTTCAATCCTCCAGGCTTTGCCTTCATCGAATTTCTGAATATGAATGAAGCAGAATTGGCATGCAATAGTATGAATGGCACAGAAATAATGGGTGTCAAGTTAAAAGTGGAAATTTCACGTGGTAGAGGTCGTGGCGGAGGTAGGGGTGGAATAGGATTCAGAGGTGTTCGTGGTACTACTGGTAGGGATTTCGGTTCTCGGGGTGGTGCTAGTATGGGTTACAGAGGAGGCAGTACATATGGAGATTATGGGGGCAGCTATTATGCAGGCAGGGGTGGTGGAAGTAGAGGTAGAGGACGCTATGGAGAAGATTATATGTCCAATCGTACCGGTGGGTATGTTACTCGAGACGGATATATGCAAGATGCCTATGGTGCTACTAGCGGAGACACTGGCATGGAATACTACACTGGCAAGGATACCGGCACATCGAGGTACCGAAGCCGCTCTCCGGCTGGCCGTGGCAGGTACTAATGATACCCAGTCTTCGTAAAATGATTTTAAGTTGAATCATTATCATCTGCACGAGTTCAATAATATTTAATTTAAATATTGGGAAGGGAATATATATGGTGAATTCCTTTCTATATTAAGATTTATAGCAAATGTTGCCATAAGTAAATTGCAAATTTACAATGTCACATCTGCATATCTTCCAGGTACAGTCGACTTTAGATTTTTCAATACTCCATAATTATTTTAAAAGTTTTAGAATAGGTAAATAAATATGGTAAATAGATCAATATGTAAATCAAGAATCTGTAACCATTAACAAAAAGAAATTCATAATAGGCATTATGAGAAATTTATTTTGATTGATTTTATTTTGTTTTTGTATATTTGTGATGTGACAACATATTTTATACTCTACTTTTTTCTTTTTCTTTTTTTTTCTTTTTTCCTTGAAAAAATTATTTTACTCGGATTCGTGCAAAACTGTAATGTAGATAATTATTATAAAAGCCGAAATTTTTCAATTTTATTCTACCATAGTTTTTATTTGCGCGAACTCATTGTCAAATATTAGTAAATTCATTGTTAAATTTTGATGGAGTGAGCATACATGATCGAAAGCATAAATGCATGAGGAAGAGTTTCTGATCGCTAACTCTGAAAAATTAAGTTATTGCATGCATATATACATATATATATATATAAATATTTATATATATCTATATATATCGAGAGACTAAAGACTCTCAATCAGTGGGAGTCATACGCCATAAATGGCGAAAATAATGTGACATCCTGTTTTGCACTTCCATGTTCACAGTCATCGTCATCTACGTGAATGCACATAAAAGAACTACGCTGCGTTGCCAATCTGAACTGCGGGCCAATCACCCACCCGCCTCGACGACTACATTTCTATCCAATCTACGCAGCGACGTGTATATAAACAAGAACGACCATTGCAGTTTATGCTGCAGCATATATTTGCATTATATGATCTGATGTGACAGATTGTGGTCGTTGCCACTTTTCTTAATTAACAGTTCATAAGATTCTGTAAAAGTTCTATGCTCGATATGAAATGGGGAGAAAGATAAGACTCTATCTATCGGCATTTAGAGCCTTAACTCATAAGAGTTATAATTATTTGTGAATTCCAATTTATTTCTTGGCAAAATATGCCCAATTTCTTTATATTTTATAAGGTATATTTTTTACATACACCATGGGTCATAGATTAAATTTGTTTAATAGTTACATCCATGGTACTTATGCAAGTTTAGAAACGTATTTGCATTTTTTCTACTTGCCTGAAGGTAGTGAAGAATGGAGATAAATTAAGCTTGATATAGTAACCATGAATTTTGTATAATTAGATACCGCGTCTCTGCGTGAATACAGTCTTTCCAAACTCTCGTTTTCCAGTATATTGATGATACTTCTGAGTACAGTCTTCATATATCTAGTTAAAACCTTGCTTATGATCGTGCGTGTAGAAACGTTTTTATATAGGTCCAAAAGGGAAAAAAAAACTATGCGCAATACAACCAAATGCAAACTGCTGCTCGTATATGGCCTATCGTGCTAGTGCACAAAGAAACAGTCCTGGCCCCAAAAAATTTTGATACACAGATAATGTGTGCAATCAAAACTATGAGATTGTGAGACATTGTCGCAGGCTATACTCTGTGCTTCTTTCTAGCAATATATGTGCATAAACAGTCCTGCATTTGGAAGCATCTATGAGCGTCTCCTTCTATTTTTTTGGACTCTAAAAGATAAAATGATAAAATTACGGTAATGTTTTACCTCGACTGTACATGACTTGGAATTGGAAACGTATTAAATGATTTGCGCTCACTACTGCCCGCCACCCTGCCTGCCTGTCTGCCTGCCTGCCTGATTACTCTCTCAGTGTCTATATCCAATGAAAATCTTCTTTCGTTGTTTTTCCTTTAGTTCCTTTCTAAGGAAAATTTCAAAATGAAATCTGAATTTTTGTCAAATTCAGATATCGCAAGTGCCTTTGACTTATAAATATGAGTATAAAGCTATTTCAAAGTTTGGTCAGTTACATGACCCTCGTACTCTCTCTCTCTCTCTCTCTCTTTCTCTCTCTCTCTCTCTCTCTCTCTCTCTCTCTCTCTCTCTCTCTCTTTCTCTCTCTTTATATATATATATATTCTGATTACAAGTTACAAAATAATCCATTTTAAAATTCGATGCTATCAGTATAGGTATTGTTGAAATTGAATGAAATCAAAAATTTCGAGAATATTTAATATATCAAAGATTCGAGTTATGTTATAATAACTTCCTTTAAGCAAAACCTAAACAATATTTTTTTTATCCATAGCAGCGAACAGTACATAAAAATGCTTAATCTTTTATTTTATTTCTCATGAATTATTTTTCCGTTATTCTAAATACAAAATATGTAATACAAAAAATCAGTAAGTATTTTAGATGAAAAAATTATTTATATCTTATTTTTACAAGAACATAATGTTATTAGTTTTTAACAAATTGACATATTCTTTATATATATATATGCTCTTTATTTGATTTCACTTTGTTTATACTTAAATTGTAGGAGGCAGCTTGCGTATTGGTAGTTATATGTGTGTAGATTTATTTATGAATATGTATAAAATTGAGATTGCACGCACACGTAATAAACACAGATATATATAGGTTTAATTAATTAAAACGAAATAATTTGATATTTAAAATACAACTCATATAAGAATATATTCTTGATGAAAATTGGAAATTATCTATAGTAATATGTTATGAAATTTTTAACTTGCTGTATATTTTTTTCACTGAAAAACATTTTATATGAAAAATACTATTCTTGGAAATTCTTGTTACAATTTAACCTTTTTTTTTATATCATTATATTCGCGCTCTCTCTTTCTCTCTCTCTCATTCTCTCTTTCTCTCTCATTTTCTCTCTTTTTTTCTTTCTCTTTCTCTTTCTCTTTTATTATATTATACAAGCCAATATTATTCATTTATATTCGATGCCTTGTTTGATCAATTAATTTTTATTATCCTTACACAAGTTTATATTATCAGTTTACAAGGATTTATTACAATGAAAAAAAATACTGTAGATGTCAAGAATTTATATTCACATATATGAAATTGATCGCATGAGAGCTCGTCACGTAATATGAAATTCAAAGAATACACGTATATAACTAGTGATGGAATCTGAAATACTTTGAATTGCTTTGAATTTGTATCATATATGTGACAACAAATTCGAATCATTTTGAACATGATTTAAAACTTAAAAGTATTAATAAGTTTTGAAAACATGATCGGTATTCAATATCCTACAAATTGATATAAAATATTAAAACTAGTCTGGAAAGTTTTAATTATTATAAATATATTTATTTACGTTATTTTATAGCTTACAATACATATTGCGAATATTGATTTTTTCCAAGTCAGAAAATACAATTATTATAAAAAAAGTAGAGAAAGTAAGAAGGATCGTTAAAACAATGGAAATGATAAAAAAACTTGAGATGTATGAAGACTTAAAGATTTATGTAAACAAATTTAAATCTCGAATTTTTTGTCACACAAATATATATATATATATATATACACATATACACATTCGAAGCATTTCGTAGCGTTTTTAATTCCGTTACTATGTATAACTATAGTGAAACAAAAAAATATACATATCAAATTATTAAAATTAAAAAAAAAAAAAAAAAAAGAATCGGATGAAGGAAAGTATTAAAAAAGAAATTATTTGTTAAGTAAGATGAAATGCATAGAATACAAATAAATTTTCTTTCTCCACTGGTTATTAATAACATATCAATACAGTATTGTATTACTTAATAGAAGCTAAGAGAATTGATCTTCTTTCTGTATTTTGAAATAATGCTCTAATAAGTTGTTTTACTTGAATAGCTGTAAATTCTTTTGCAAGAGGACCTTTCCCACTTGCCCATCTAATCTCGATCTCTTTTAATGATGCACCAAGAACTTTAATGAGTTCTAAGAATTTTCTCCATTTTCGTACATACTGTGCTATCTCCTCGGATTCCTAAAAGTAAAAAAGTATTCTTGTCAAATTTATACATAATCAGCCCCGCATATGTTCTTATAGTTTCACTTTTACAGGAACAAGTTGATGGAACAACTCTATCTATATCAACTCTTTGATCGCAGAATCACACATGACTCCTTAACAGTGTTGTGGCATAATAAACAAGTTAATAAAATAAATTCGAATGAAATATTATCTCTATTATTTTTGAATCCTAGAATTTAAATGCGATCACTCGACTTACTGGAAATATCATTGGTGCACGTGTTGCTACTGTATTGAACATTATCACTAAGTCAGAAGCTACATTAGCAGGTATGTCTTCAACGGATGTAACTCTTAATATTAAATCTTCGACCATAGAATTAGCGATGCATCCTGTCAAAAATATAAACAAAAACGAGAGGTAAGTGAGACCATTAAATTTATAATAAATATATTGCCAAGTGAAACGAGAAAAAAGATTAAGACTTGCCTACAGCTCTACAATAGATATTGATTGGTAGAACATCTAACCAGACAGTCTTCAACAATTCTAATTGTCTGATGCACTGTCTCAATGCACGTTCAGTCGACGAAGGTAATTCAGAAACTTGACCTAGTGCTGCTAAACCTAATTATATTTACAATTTCGATTGTTATAAATTTTGTTTAAAAATTATATTATTTATATCAAATTTGACTATGACTGACCTGACTCTTTGAGGATATCTATAATGATATCTCTTTGGTATCTCATGTGCTCTAGAAAACATTCAGAACCCACGTTGCGTAGTATCAGCGTTTGATCAGTAAACGTTAAGTTAAGCTGTTGCAATGATTCTGGCAATTTATCTCTGTATTCGTGTGCCAATGTAAGTAGATGGTGTGCAAGATACATACAGTTGTTGTGGAATAGAGCTAAGAACAGTTGTAATGTCTAGTGGCCTATAGATACATTTATGATTTATTTCTCATGTATTGGAATTTTTTTCATTTGACCAATTCTTACCGACTTGTTGTGGTATTGTTTCCAAAAATTTTTTATGATGTTCAGGTACTAATCCTGCATACATTTCAAATACATTTCTACATGTATAAAACAATCTGACTGCAGAGGCATCTGAACTGTCACAAGCCTCATCCAAAATACTCTTTGCAAGATCTAGTATTTCTTTTGCACTTTTGCTATAAAAAAATGTTTTCCAAATTAATGATAAGTTATGAATTAATTATCGACTTAATGAAAATTTGTAATATTAAGTACCTTATTTGACAAGTTGGTAATTGAAAAGAAGATTCATTTAAGTATCTATGAATTGATATATCTTCATTTTCTAATTCATCATTTGTAAATTTTAATGGAGTCTAAAAATTATTAATAACAATTTTAATATATTTGTATCATTAAAATTTTAACGAAATTTACCTCTGGTATGTGTTTTATTGAATCATGAAGATCTTTCCTGATAATATTTTTTGCTTTTACCATTAAATCTTGACATATTTTATCAATAAAAAGTTTGTCAATATTATCAGTATATTCTTTTAAGAATAAGTTTTCTTCTGTGATGAAACCTGTATAGTTATAATAGTTTAGATAATTATATTAATATAATATTAAAATGACCTTGAGAAGAGAACTTTTTATTACCTATTTCTACTAGATAACTTTGAAACTCATTAGTTTCTTCAACTACTGGCTCAAAATTTTTTAATTCTGTATTGGAACTAGGAATAGTTTTAGCTATGCAATTCATTGTAAGACTTTCTGCTAATTGTTCTAACATATGAGGCTGCATTTTCATAAGTAAAGTTTGATTATCATCTATTATAACATTAAAATGTTCATGAAGATATCTAAATAATAATTTTAGATTATGCAGGACACTTTTATAAATTGGTATTTGTTTCTTATCAATATATTCAATGGTGAATATATTTTCTTTTGAAACAAATACTGAGCAATGTTCGTTGATAATTGGTTGAATTATATGACTCATTATTGTTTCTGAAAATTGATCTAAATGATCAGAAAGTTTGTTGACATAATGCAAACCACGAATTAGGTCTTCTATGTTTTCAAGTTTATCCTTAATATGAAGAGTAACGACCGTTTCATCTTTATTATTTTCTAAACCAGTCCAACAAATGCGCTCGTCCCAAAGCAAAGAAGCATGAGATAAAAATGAATCATGTAAATTTTTATATTCCTCTTTAATGGCATTATAAATTTCAAGATCTTGTAAATCACTTTCAGGATTATCCAATAAATTCTGCATTGTGCATAAACTTTTAGCAGTATCAACGTATCGCTGTTCTTCTTGATATTGGTTTATCGACTTAATGCATTCATTAAGAGATAATAATTGGTTAGATAAATGGAGACAAACGTTTGATTCTTTTAATGCTTGAGAAAGATTTTGTAATTCCTTTATGGAACCAGATAATTCTATTTTGATCTAAAAAATATATATACAATTTTCTTGCATATATTTAATTGCTTATTGTTATATATTCGTAAATCTACCTGATCATCTATTCTTTTCTGTAGATCGTTCATTTCCTTTGTAAGTATTTCAGCTTTAGAAACTAAACGTTGATTTTTTGTCAGCTTTGATGAAAATTCAATATAATTATCATCCATGAAATCTTTGACATCATATTTTAGTTTTACTATTTCCTCCTGTATTTGAGAAATTTTTTCCCGAAGATTGAGCTTCTCAACTTGTCCTATTTATAAAAGAAAAAGAAAAAAGATATTAAAAATAATAGAAATAATTAATCAAAATTAATATTATTATACTAGAAAATTTTGAAGGTTACCTGCTGTAATTAACACATCAGTTAAAAACGATACCATATTGAGAAAGTACTGATACGTTTGATATACAGAAATTAAATATCAAGTTTTGTTAATATTAATTTATATATAATACATATGTTTACATTAAGATAAAAAATCGAATATTTTATATAAACTTTGTATAACCTCTTTTAATACCGGTTAGATAAAAAATATATCCAGTACATTATTAGGTTATGTTGACAAAAAGAAAATTTGTATATGCGCAGTAGCGATCTGCTTCGATTGGTTAAATTTTAAGGTGGCATATTCGAAAATATTTTATATAATTCCAAGTATATCATAATTATTTGTCGATATTTATACTTTTTATACACCATAATTATTATTCGATATTTATAATTTTTTTCATATTTCTGTGATATACACATTTTATACAAGATTCAATCTCCATATATGAACGTATATAATAAAGTAAAAAAATCAATCAATTATTTAAATGAGCGCAAAATTATTTGAAGGTATTAATCAAGAATGTCGAAAACGTATCGAACGTATGAATATAAAAATTTCAAAGAAACAAATTCAATATTACAAGAGAATAGATGATGATTTAGCAACGCCTACATTGTGTGACTAATTTTACGATTCATTTTTAGTTTACTTAATAAACGATGATAAGCCGATAATGCTATCAGTATGGCTAACTCTATCTCTTGATATCTATTTCATTCTGCTATATGACTAATTCGAAGCGCCTTTATATCTTAGAAAGATAAATTATTATTGAATTTATACAATTGTTGATCGATAGAATAAAAAAAGAACAAAATAAATAAAAAAAAAAAAAAAAAAAAAAAAAAACCATATAATCCTAAAGAAGAAAATTATTCTATATAACCTAAAAGAAACTTACAATTTTAACCTAACTTTCCTTATCTATGAACATCATTAAAAGCGCGACGTTAGTTCATACATTCTCTTTTAATTTCATTAAAATTTTTGCAAACGTTCGTTTTCCTTAAGAATATCTCTCAAAGACGTCATGAACGCCATGACGGTGACCAAGTGAGTAGGATTAGTGGTGGGGGGATAAACTCACCTGTTTCACAACCTGCGTGACGTAGTTGTTGGGAGGAGGTCACGTGACAGGCGGGTTTACCTTCGAGTAGAATAGTAGGCGGTGTGATGGTTGCGAGTAGTACCGATCCTCCGTTCGGTGACTCGTTCGGAGGTAGCCCTGTGAAGTAGAGAGAAGAGAGAAGAGAAGAGAAGAGAAGAGAAGAGAAGAGAAGAGAAGAGTAGAGAAGTGAAGAGAAGAGAAAGAAGAGAAGAAGAAGAAGAAGAAGAAGAAGTTAGTAGTAGCGTCGAAGCGCTGCCAGTCGAGCGGTCAAACCGCACCCAACGTGACGCCACGCCAGGTGGCTATCGCGAACGTCCACCCTCGTCTTCTGGAAGAAAAAAAAAATCTTGTTTTTCTTCCTTTAAAATTCGATCCAACAACGTTAGTACCAAGTCACCAAACTCTTCGATCATTATTCTAGAGTGAGATAAAGTTAACGATCGGCGTCATTAAGGAGAACGCTAAAGAAGACGCTATAGACGCTTTCTCTGTCTCTCTTTTTCTCTCTTTCTTTCTTTCTTTTCCTTCGATTCTTTAAGAAGAAATACAAGTGATAAAAAGTAGCAAAGGAAAGGACAAGGACAATCCGATTGCGTTGCTTTTTTTTACCTTTCTCTTTTACTCTCTCCCTCTTTCTCTCTCTCTCTTTCTCTCTCTCTCTCTCTATCTATCTATCTATCTCTTTTTTATATTTTTATTTGTGTCATCCTCTTCAAGAGAAGGAAAGTTAACGTTCGAATTGAAACGATCGTGTGTGCTCGTAATAGTGTTGGTTGTAGGTAGTGTTAGTGCATTGCGCACGTGGAGTACCAAGTATCTTTTATTTATTTATTTGTTTCTTTTTTAATCGTCTTTCTGCCGATATGTCGAAGAGGCATCGTAGATCGATGCTCGATCTTTCCATTCACGGTGGATCGAGAAAACATGTACGTCGTTAGACTTTTTCAAATACTAGATTGCAAAGTGAGACTTTCTATGTTTCGAGAAAAGAGTATCCATCCAATCCATCCATCGCTAGAGTTCACGAAGTACGCCTGAGTTCACTCTGAAGCATAACGTAACTGTTCTCCAGAAGAGCGCTGTGCCTCGTTAAATTCTCTTCGATAACGATCTCACGAAGCAGCTCGAACAAGAGAACTCGAAAGGTTCCATGAAGGACAAACAAACGCCGAGGGAAAGTATACTACCGTTCTAAGCGTTGTCCGTGAGGAAAGAAAAACGGAGTACTCGATTTATCGTAGATCGATATCGAGCAGATTTTAAAGTATCGTTAGGTCTTTGTATACCTGGGGAACCTAAAGAATCGCGAAAAATAGAAATCTTTTCGATTGGAAAGGTTAGAGTGATCGAGAAGATCTATATCGAATTGATTTGGAATGAAAATATCTTTAGATGTCCGAGTAAATTTGAAGAGTTAAAGAATCAAGAGAAACATTAGAGAAAAGTTAGAGATCTTTTTTCTTAAACTGTACGATCATAGTTTGTCTAACGAGAGTGTACCATGATCGTTTCGTGATCGATGATTCATAGAGCGAAACTTGGACGTTTCATAGACTCATCCCATACAGGGAAAATCATTTTTCGTTGATCCTAGCCAGATGATTCTTACGAAGATGAATCTTTTTTTATTGGTATTCTCAATCTCGATTTTTACTATCCTCGTCGATGGACAATTACGAGAGAGTACCGAACAGAACTCGATTTATTACACGGAACCTGCATTGGTTAACTCGAATAACACTGGGAACAATTACGACGGATTTACCGAGTTACATGGTGTTAGAATCGTAAGAGGACAAAAAGTGTTGCAAAGAGTTAAGAATCCTTACTTGATCAGAGAGGATCTTTTCGTTGAAAAAGATGGAGAATTACTTATTGAAGCTGGAGTCGAAATACGTTTTGGTCCCATGGTTGGAATCACCGTTCGTGGCATCATTACTGCAAAGGTATATAATAATCAAATATTTATACAACGTTAACAATATTTTAGTTTCCATTAATCTAACTCATTATTCTCATAAATTTCTTGCGACGAAATATTTCATTGTCTTTCCCAATTTCATGGGTATATATTATTTTACAATCTGTACTTTCAATACATTCGTAAATACGTATACTACATATTATACCATATACTATATATGTATGTATAAAATACAGGGTGACTCAAAAGTTCCTAAGCGATATTAAAAAACAATTACTCTTTTTCGAGATTTTTTAAGCTAATTTGTTTTATTTCTTTTTTTTTTATTTATTCACTTTTTCAAATTATAAAACTCTACAATACGAGCTTGAAAAATTATTAATCTGATTACATGCCCAAGAGGTTTCGTCAAAGAAATAATTGATTTTTAAATTGATTCAAGAACTTTTAGCTCATTCTGTACCTTACACACGTAAACGTACGTTACGTGTCAATGTGAATGAATATGTGAGTCATCTTACTAGTGTGTAAGAGTCCACTTTTATCATCATCTTTAGTATATATTCCAATAATGAGTCGCGCCGGTAACGATTTTGGTTCTTGGAAAATTTCACGAGCACTTTTTTTCATTTATATTATGATTTGCACACTACTACAGCGAAAGTAATAATAACAGGCTAGGTGCCATAGTAATATAAGTGACACAGGAAGAGATCGTAAAATTTTGGTTTCTTCTTTTTTCTTTCTTTATCTACATTTTCTAATTTTTTTTTTTTTTCAAACAATAGTTACGACCAATAAAATTTTATTAGTCTACTTACCAGTCAAACGAATAATTTTTTCCTGCTAAAATTTAATCATTTTGTTACGTATTGTACAGGAAGAATAAAGAATGATTTTTTAACTTTGATCAAGTGCATTTACGAAATGGATGAATTTCTTATCAATGGGTTTAATCTGTTATCGAGATAATATCGAGAATATTGCTATATAAAATCGATAGTATGAATGAAATGTATCGAGAAATATTGACTTTTTTTTTTATTACTATACATCAAATATTTTTTATTATTAGATCGGTGAAAAAGTTCTTAAAAGTCAATTATTCTTTTTCGAGAACTTTTAAGCTAATCTTTTTTTTATCTTCAATATTAATTGTACATTTACAAAACTAATTACAAGCCTAAAAAGTTTCGAAAAAGAGTAATTGATTTCTAAAATCGGCCTATATATATATATATATATTTTTTATTTTTTTCTTATATATACTTTTTATTTTGTAAAAAAATGTTATCGAGATAATATCAAGACAATAAATAAATAAATAAATAAAATCGATAGTGAATGATTATCGTAAAAAAATATTGATTTTTTTCTTTTTTTTATTATTGTTAGACTTTTTTTTCGTAAAAAATATTTGTGATCATTGACCTGAAGATCAGACAGGATATACCAGTAACGTAATTCAATGAAGCTAGTTCCATTCTTAAATACACCTTTCCGGTGTAATAATCATAATCGGTTGTGTTCTGGAATATCATCGGATTGTTTCGACTTTCGTTACGCGCTACTTCTTCTTGTCGGTATCGCTACAGTTTCTCTCTTTCTCTCTTTCTCTTTCCGTCTGTCTATCTGTCTGTCTCTTTCTCTTTCTTTCTTTCTCTTTCTGTCTGTCTGTCTGTCTCTTTAACGACAAAACTCACTTTACGAGCTTCCGCAACAACGGAAATGACGAAAAATAATTGTTGAATCGTTTTTTCTTTTCTTTCTTTCTTTTTTTTTTCACTACAATTTACAATGCAAAAAATAGAATGTTAATAGTGACAATTAACAATTGCAGTCTCAAATGTTTGTGAAAAGAAATGATAACTATTCGTTGCAGTTAGAATTGATTATTTTGTTGCAATCAATAAGAACAATTAAATATAGTTAAAAAAAGAAAGAAAGAAAGTATATATTATAATAAAAGGAGAAACTTATTATGAATATGATCTGCAAGAGCATTTAAAATTTATTATTATTACTTATTAGATAATGAGATTGACGAAATTTAAATTAAAAAAGAATGTTAATTGAAAGAAGAATTTGTTATAAACATTATTCACAAATTCAATGAAAATTTATTATTACTTATTAAACAATGGGAATTAATAAAATCTAATTTAAAAAAGAAAGATACAAATTAAAACAAATGCTAAATTTAAATAATAATATAGAATTAATTAATTGTTATATACACGTAAATATACCGTTACGTTTTGTCTAGTTTTTTTGTAATTTTCTCCTCTCTTTCTCTCTCTCTCTTTCTCTCTTTCTTTTTTTCTCTATCTTCCTCTCAATTCTCTTGTTAATTGTCATCCGGTAAAAATGACACGATGCGCTTAGAACGTGTTTGTCGAAGGTCATCAAATGACCGGACATACCACGAATAAGTAAGCGAATCTACTACTATCATGCGTTAAATACAAAATTATGATTCTTATTATACAATGTGGTCATAAATGTTATTAACTTTTAATCGGTTGTAACGAACACAAGTACTTACTTGTGAAAGGGTCGAGTTCGCTTCGCTTCGTTCTCCCTGTTATAATATCACGATCCTATACTATGGTTCTATACATCCATTGAATATAAATTTGCAATGCTCTCGGGATTAATTTTTTATGGTGTATAATAGTAACAGACATGGATGATCTTTCGTCACCGTTTATCAGCTTTCTCGGATCAATTTTTATCCTATTCGATTTGTAAATTTATTTCATACGTTTGATATAAAAAAAAATGTAATTTTTTTAATACGAAAAAATAATCATAATAAAATTCTATTATTTTTCTGTATCTATTTAATTATATGAATTTATTCCTTATTTTTTTTTTTTTTTTTTTAATATTTCTGAACTGAAAAATAAAACGAATTCGAAATTATTTATCTAATATAATTATATTATAAATTATTTTCTTGCAATTTCTGATTTATAATTTCAAATTAAAAATAATTGGTTCGATTAATCTCATAAATTAGTTTTGAAATTTTCTAATAGTTTTGCAAGTTATAAGTGAGCTATAAACGTAAATTAACAATTAATTGAATTAGTGCAAAATCAAAATTCTTTTATATATATATATGTTTTTTATATTACATTTTTAGACTTGAATTGTTAGATTTTTGCGAGATACAAGTACGACAAAAGAAACAACGCGTGGCTAATCGCTTGATTAAGTACGTGATGGGAAGAAACTCGGAGGCATGAATGAGTGAATCAGCTCGAAAACATTGCCCTCGTACGTAGTGCGTTTCGGGTCATGGATCAACAGACGGTTCTTGTGTGCACGTTGTTAACCCTTGACCTCAGTAATCCTCTTATACTCGGGAACAGGGCAAGATCTTTGCCCGTATTCCCTGAGGAATCTAAAGATCTGTTTCTCGTTACTTTCGGAAGAAATCATAAAAAACTGTTGAAATTAGTTTTCACTCTCTCATCGTTTAATATCCTTATAAGTTTGACTACTCTCACGTTCCTAGAATATACTTTTCATTTGATAAGTCTAAAACAGAAATTCTTCGCTTTCTTTTATGACGATTTTTCATTGAACGAAGAAATAAATTCGTTTAATTTGGAATGAAAAAAAGAAAATAGAAATTAATGAAAGATCCAATAGGATTAGTTTTTGTGAACTAATCTGTATTCAAATAAGCGATATTTAATCCGTCTTATTACACGATTTAGTTTCTACATCGTTAAGATTTAGTCTTTATATTAGTTATAAGAAATTTTTATGGAAACAATTTTTGATCTGTTCTATTATATGATTAAGTGTTTACATTGTCAAATATTGGATTTATAAAATGTAATCATTCTTGATCTGTTATATTACACGATTTACTTTCTAGATCGTATTTTATCTAGTAAACTATATATTGAATTTCAGGGAGAGCCAGAAGCCCCGATCGTATTTACTTCAGCGGAAATGGGCATCGAATCGACACCTGTTGAATCGCCAGCTATCGTACGGCTGGTTGATGGCCCATCTCCGTTGGAAGGAAGATTGCAACTATTTCATCAAGGTCAATGGCGTTCCGTTTGTACCAATTCGCGAAAGTATGTTTTATTTTGTTAAAGAAAAAAAAAAGAATCAAAAATTCAACGCTTAAATTTTCCCCTTTCACGTTCATTATGAATAATTAAATTTTTAGTTGGACTCGAGCAGATTTAGAGACAGCGTGTAGGCATCTTGGTTTTCAAGGTGGCCGATGGTGGTCCTGGATCGATCGTCAATGGCCAGCTAAACCACGTTTATTATATGAACAACCACGTTGTCGTGGAACCGAATCTTTTCTGACGCATTGCGAGGGTTGGTCCGAGAGACAACTCGGTGGTGGAGTTTGTGGTAAATTTATACGTCTCAATTATATATTTTTGAAAAAAATTATTGATCATGTACTATACACGTAACGTCATGTATATGTATATGTTATATAGTATCATGTGTTTTACTTATACTTGTACTATTATTATAATAATACATATGGAGAGAGTACTGCAATAAACGTATACTATAAATAGAAAGTACGTAGTATGTATGTAATATTATAAGTAGTATATAGTATAAACACATGTAATATATTATTATATAATTTATGATGATTTTACAAGCATTTAAAAATATACAGTTTATTATAAAAATAATTCAAATTATTTATCAACTTAAAAAAATCTATTTAATTATTAGACTATCATCTGGATCTTGGCTTATCTTGTTTACCACGACATGATGGATCCACCAAAGCTATTAAACACTGGCGTGGTATTAGATTTGAAGGAGCTCTTTACGATCGACCATTGATTCAAGAAAATACTCTCTATGTAAGAAGATCTAAATCAATTCTACGACACGTGATCATCCGGTGAGTAAGCTCGTTCTTTAATAAATTTTTTCCTTTCTAGATTATATGTAATATGTCCTATTGTATTTCCAGTTACGCTGGTACTGGTAGAGATTATAACGTTACATCGGCATTAGAAGTCGATGGTGTTCCACCTCGAATGGAATCGATATCTGTTCTTAACTCTGCTTTCACGGGTATTAATGTCACTACACCTGAAGCTCCTGTTGTGTTAACTAATTGTACCGTGAAAAGAAATAAAGGTACATTTCTTTTTTCTTTTTTTCTTTTTAATGAACAAACTTAATTATTAATATAAATTATATATTAACATACAATATACAAAGAATATATAAAATTATGTATATTTATAGAGAAGAGATTCATAAATCTTATTAATTTATTTTCATAGATTTATAAATCTCCATAAAATATAAATCTATAAATCTATAAAATTTATAATATCTAAATATTATATATTATATAATATAGCATACAATAAAAATAGAGTACAAAAAATAGTTAATTAAAAGATTTTTACAAACAGTAGTATGGTGTTCAAATAAATTAAATATTGGAAAATTAAAATTGTGGTAAAATGCTTTACTTTTTTGATGAAATTGATTTTTTTTTTTTTTTTTGATTATACACAGGCTATGGAATTTACGTAAATAGTTCAGACGGTATGGCACACATAGATGAATGTTCGATACAAGAGAACGGAGCAGATGGAATAAAATATATTCACCATGACGAAAGAACGGAAGATAAGCTGGATAGGACAGGCATTTTTGATTTGTGTACTTTCCCAAGTACAACTAGTCAAACTTTTCCAGTGACGATATCCATGGAACAAAGTAAATATACACCCAACACGAAACGTTGTCCACAAGTAAGTATTTATTGAATAAAATCTTTCAACTAATGAAGCTCGAGAATGTATTTTCTAACAAAATTTTATGATTCAGCATATTTTCACACGGCCGGGTCACGTTCTGACTCTACACTTTTTACAAATGCGAACGGACCGTAACGACAGTGCAGTTATTGAGGTTTACGATGGGATTAGTGGCACGGAAAAAATGTTAGCTAGTGTTAGAATCAGAAATAATACGTTGCCTCAAAGTGTCACGTCTACTAGACAAGATTTGTATATTAAATTTATTGCCCAGCCACGTACAAATACGATTGCTTTCGTCAGATTATCATCAGGATACAGTTAGTAAATTGAATTAAAAAAAAGAAAAGAAAAAGAAATTAAGACAAATTACGAATATTAGAAAACAGCAGTCTATCATTTTTTATCTTTCAGAAAAAACATATGATCTCAACGTGACAGGTAGTACAATTGCAAGTAATAACGGTCGTGGTATAGTAGCAGAAAAATTAAGATCGGCTCTTCACATTCATGAGACGTCAATATCTAGTAACGAACATGCCGCTGGTGTACATGTGTTATATGGTACAGCGGATGTCAATGTAACAGGCAGCCGAATTTCCTTTAATCAAGGAGACGGTATAAATATCACCGTTACCGGTGGAAACCGCAACGTATCAAGAACAAGCATTTCTTCTAACAGTGGATATGGATTTGCCGTGTGGCTTAATGATAGTTCAAGCACGGAGTACGTCTATTTCAATCAAACGACTGTGGTTGAATATTCACAGATATTTCGTAACAAGGATATAGGTGTCTTGGTAATAGAAACAATTTCGTACAAAATTATTTGAAGACCACACAAGTTATTTACTCATAATGAGGTTTTATATATATTTTTCCTTTTTTCCGCATAGGTTGGTAATTCAACTGGAGATTCTTATGTTAATGTGACAGGCAATTCGTTTAATACCAGCATGGATACAGCATTGCAAGTGGAATCCAGTTGGAAAGTAAACGAAGGAACGTTGAAGTTACAAATTGGTCATAACTCTTTTGTGCAAAATAAAAAATTAGGTATCAAGTTGAGCCCAGCACTTAACTTAAATGCTTTCATCGAGTACAATCAATTCAGGGAACATTCTAATGGTGGAATATTGATTAAAAATCCACTTTACGAAATTTTTAATATTCTACCAACAAACATCACTATCAGATACAATGAGTTCTATGGGAATCGTGGTGCTTTCGTTGTTAGCATCGGTCTTTCACCTTACAGCGACGTACAGAATTTATTATTTACGAAAAACTTCTTACGAGAGAATCGCGTAAGAGAATTATTTGATAATGGCGATGTTGTAACGTCCAGACTTGTTCCACGTTCTCGAGTAGCCGCTGTTGTTGTCGTTTCTTCGAGCAATGTGAAAGTTTTTCGTAATATTCTACATAATCCCGAATCGCCTTACGAGATTGGTTCGCATTTGGAAGATCAAAGTAAGATTATAAATTGTACGTTCAATTGGCTCGGATTTACGGAAGAGAATAAAATATTTGAAAGACTGTTTCACAGGTATTAAATATATCTCAAGGAATAATTTATGATAAATTTGTCCTTTTTGTTTCATCGAATTACTTGCTAAATTTTTGTTTATTTTTCTCTTTATAGAAAAGACAGATATACTCTTGCTAAGATCGAATATATTCCTTATCTACTTCATAGTAGCAATCCTGGTGCAAATACGATTATCTCGAATCCAATGTTCGTTCCAAGATTTGTAACACCCGATACAAATTTGGTCGGTGGTGAAGTCGACGGTCAAGAAGTATTAAAACCAGGAGAGTACATCGTAGAACGTGATATCAACGTGAGACCAGGTGGCAAGTTGGTGTTACAATCTGGTGTTACTTTACGTTTTCCTCCAGCTGTAGGAATGATGGTAGCCGGTCAATTGGATGCACGTGGAAAACGGCCAAGCGATATTCGGTTTACTTTGAAGGAAGATATTTCTATGGAGTCACAGAATTCTAGTATCTTAGAAGAGACACCTCAATCTTCTCCAATGGATTCTATACCAGTGAGATTGTTAGGAGGTAAAACGAATTTAGAAGGAAGATTACAGGTAAGAATCCTTATATATTGTAACGATTATCGCTTATTGTTTGTGAAACATTATGTGTGAAAAAGGGTATAAAAATAGAATAGAGTTTACACGATCGTATCGCATGATAACAAAGAACCATTGTGTATATGTGGGTCTGTATTTTTCTTTTATTTCTTTAAAAGGTTCGGATAGGTGAAAAATGGGGCACCGTTTGTAATTACGGATGGACAATTCTCGATGCATCCATTGTTTGTCATCAACTAGGCCTCACGCTTGATCCAGATAATTGGTTCATAGAACGCTCGCAAATTCCCAACGCAGGAATCAACGAGGACATCCTTCTTACGAACGTACGTTGTACCGAGGGTGACAACGATATTTCTAAATGTAGAGCAGAGACGATAGTAGACTTTGAGAATTCTTGTACACACGATAACGACGTAGGTGTAAGATGTTCCGAACCAGCATGGGCTGGTTTAAGATTAGGTCCTTTGGCTCAGAGAAGCGATTTACAATTCGTAACTATCGAAAAGGCTGGCTTGTTGGATTATACTACGAACTTGTTCAAGTCAGGTAAAGTGTTTCGTTGAAATTAATATCGGTTTTATTAGAAAAATTAATGTGATTAATTATTGTAGCTTTACAAATCGACTTCGCGAGACATTCGTTGGAAGGTGTGAAAATTGTTAACAATCTCCAAGATGGCTTGGGTATTTTATATTCTGACATATATTCAGCCGATGCCGTAAATACAATTAGAAATTGCGAATTTTCTCAAAATGGTGGAAGCGGTATAAGTTTCAAGCAACTTGGCATGCGCGTGATCAATTCTAGAATAGAAAATAATAAAGTAGCAGGTGTTAGACACAATCCTGCTTTATCTGCCGTTCAACAAAGAGAGTTGGCTGGGTGGTTTGCTCGTTTACCAGAATATTCAACAGAATCCTCATACGATCCAATAATTATACCACAAGCTGACACGAAAATTAATCTTGATAATTGGCAGACCAAATATATCATTACCGATAGAGTGAAAGGCGAGTCGTTGCATCAGTTTATCGAGATCACGGTAAATAAACGTATACTTGTTGATCATTAATAAATACTGGAACACGTTTATTAAATTCCTTATATATGTATATATGTATAATTACAGTGCACTCCTGGTTATGTCATTGGTATACAATTATTAAATCCGATAGAAAATCGCAGTACGGAAGAGATTACAATACACGATTCGCAAGATATTTATCAGAAAAGAAACATTTGGCACATGAAACGTAATCTAACAATTTTTCCTGTCGCCTCTAGTTCGTTTGCTGTTATATTGGAATACGAGAGTGGTGAAAGTGCTCTTGGAGGTGCCGTTATAGTAATTTCATCGTTATTAGCACCAGTTCAAGTATGTTTGTTATTTTCTATATTAAAAAAAAGTAATATCAGTTATTTAATCTCTTTATTTATATCAATTTATATTCAACAGAACACGAAAAATAAAATAATCAGTGGCCCAATACCTTCGTTGATCGTATCCAAGACAAAAATCAAGGGTAACAGAAAAGGTGTATTAGCTTCTTATTACAATCGTTATATAGACGAAGTTGGTGATCATTTTCTACGAAAGGCCAACGAGACCATACAATTTATCGGCTGCGAAATTTCACACAATCAAGAAGAAGCGATTTACGTTCATTCGCCTCATTGGAACATTTATGAGATTGACTTATCCGAGATCGCTATTCATTTGAACGATACTTTGATCACCGATAACGGGAAAGGAATATCACAGTTCAGTCGTGACGCAAGACACTCGAATAATCTCTTTCATTGGATAATGCAGGATAGTACGATCGAAAGAAATCGTGCTGGAGGTTTCGAAGTCACTTTGCCGGATGTCTGGCAATATAATGAAAATTTCACTCATACTCTTTACTTCGATAACAATACTTGGCGTGACAACGATCAGTTTAGCTTCGTGATCGATGGACATTTTGCTACGTTGAACGTGTCACACAATCGTTGGGATGGAAATCGTTGTAAAAACGGTCTGATATCGATTCGCGGTATGGAGAAAAAAATAAAGATGAATAACAATAGAATCGAAGCTAACAACGGTGCCTACATGGTGGAATTCAAGGCCAACAGTCAATCAGAAATTTTGGGTGACGTTACTGCACGTTTTTATTTCAATGAGATCAAACGAAATCGACACGATAATTATGCCGTGGGATCACGTAGATCTTACGATGGTCCTAGTTACGTAGTTGGTTTTCACGGTATACAAAAGGTTCGAGTCAATAGAAATCTTTTTGGCGATAATTCTATGGATTACGAGCTTCTTGCTGGTATCAGAACTGCGAAGATTAATAATGGAGTCGATGTTTCCGAAAATTGGTGGGGTACTTCCGATGATGCTGTTATCAGGTCATCTATAGATCTTTATTTTTAATATTAACTCTCCTATGATTAATAATATACAATTAACTTATGACATATTACAGACGTAGGATTTTTGATTTCGACGATTGGAACAATCACGCTGTAGCCAATTATCGACCCTACTTGATGAGCGACTCCTTAGACGCATCGATTTCAGCATCATGGCAAATCGGAGTGGAAGTTAATTTGGATAACTTGGGTGGTCGAATAATCGAAAGTTTAACGTTGTATTCGAGAACGGAACCATACGTGATCAAATCCGATCTAACTATCATGCCACAAGCTACATTACATATTCATCCAGACGTGATCATGGAATTTTCACCTAACGTTGGTATTTTGGTACTGGGTACATTGAAAGCTATCGGCATGCCTGGTCATGAAATCATTATGAGACCTATCAAACGTAATGCTACGGTTCCATTATCAGTTATTCCAATATCAGCACCTATGAGAACTTCTAACAAACTTGTTTCAATGTCTGACGATATGATTCGCTTATGCAAAGATACTCGTTGCTCTTCTTCTTATAACGAAGGTACAAATTAGGATTTGATCTTCTTTTCTTATGTAACATACGATTTAAAGACAAGTTATAAATTTGTTTCTTGCGAGCTTATGAACGTACTTTGTTTTAGGATTCGTAGAAGTTTTTAATAAAACGACACTACAATGGATTCCAATTTGTGACGAACGTTTCACTGAACGTAACGCTCAAGTAGCTTGTCGACAACTCGGTTATGATTCTTTAAACGTATATGTGTCATATGATCGTAGATACGAATTACATCCTGGCTCATTGACACGTGTCTGGTCTTGGCCAGAACCATTACAAGTATTTATCTTTCATTTTGACTGTCTTTTTCATACGAATATATGAACAAGAAAATGAAACAATGTGTCATTCAATTTTAACATTCCTTTTTCTTAGTGTTCTGGAAACGAAGAGAATCTCGAAGAATGTCAAATCCGATTGAACGGTCAATTCTTTGGACATCGACACGAATGCCATTGGGATGGACAATTCGTTTTTCTTCATTGTGGTAAAAGAAACATTGCCGATGATTATGATTATTGGGCTGGAATACGAATAGCTAATAGCGAATTTGAACATCATCTTTATGAACATCGCATTCATGATGTTGTCACTCATGAAACAATTAGAAGGGTTGAATCTGTATTGAAGTATATCAATATCACTGGAGCTGGTATTTTGCATAATGAAAAATCTGCTGCTTTGCAATCGATCATGAAATCACCTACGATCATGCACGTTAATATAGAACGTAGTGCTTATCATGGTATAAATGTTATATCACCGACTCATACAGTAAGTATAAGTATACTCTATACAAATTTCTATCGATTATGTTCAAATGAATTTATATATTTGTATATATATATATATATTTTTTTTTCAGGTCGACTTGTTGTTTAATACTATTAAGAATGTTCTTGGAAATGGAGTCAACGTACTTTCTTTAACTGGCGAGGGTCGGGAAGCTGATGAAAGTTCATTCACACCAATCAAAGATCTAAATGTTCCTTATCATTTGTTCAGTATGATCGATATTTGTGATACTGCAAAAGAAATAACGATTGAGGAACGTGTTATTATATACTATAGATATGATAATCATCCAGTGAATTGCGTGAAGATTTTCCGTAGTCCTTATAGAACCAAACCATTTGGTTTCAGGTGAATTATAATATAAAATTTATTTCGACATAATCTAAGTCAATAAAGAATACAGTTGTAAATTATTTTTCTTCTTCACAGACTTCTACAATTCAATCTTTTTAATTCCACTGGAAAGCCAGGTCGAGCAGATGGTATCACTTTGTATGACGGAGACATTTACAATGTTACTGCTAAAGTAATAGGTCATCTTGAAGTTGACAGTCCTCACGAGAAGAAATTGTTTAAAACTCGTGAACCAAGTCTCAGTGTACGACTTTTCGCAAATGGTGCAAGTAACACACATGGTTTTATTGCAGAGATTGTGACTCTTCCAATTTCTGCTATTGGCTTCAGTAAGTAAAAAAAAAGATAGAAAGGAAAAGACTAATTAAAATTATAATTAATCACATAACTATATGAGACTAATGAACTATATTCCAAAATTTCTTTAGATCGAGATGTACAACACAATATCTCATATTCAGTTATTTCCAATTGTCGAGAAGGTGCTGTTAAATATGCAAGTGCTGGCGAAGTAAATGCAATAATGACTCTTGAACGTAATCAATTCACAAATAATTGTGAAAAACTTTATGGTAACTTTTCAACTTGTAAATCAGCGATATGGTTAGACGTTCAGAATACACAATCATTATATTTTAGAGTAAGTACTGATTATAGGATTTGGATTATCATGCAATGTTAAATAAAATTATATTGTATAATAAATATGTTTTATATTCATAGAATAATTTGGTGCGTCAAAATCAAGGTGGACTCTCCATCCGAGCTGACTCAAGAGGATCTGCTACTTCTTTGAAAGGCTGGATTCATAATAATCTTTTTGCAGAGAATTTTAATAAACCTGCTCTGTGAGTATTACTTAACAATATATATATAAACATTGTAGAAAAATAATAATTATTATTTTATCCTAGATACGTCGAAGGTCGTCACAGTAGTCCTTATCAAGAGATAACGATATACAGAAATTACTTCACGAAAAATAATGCTCCCTATTGTAACAATATCGTTTTGAAACAAGTGGTCAGCAATATGAGCTTAAATTATCTTCATGCTAATCTTGGTTTACATCTTCTTGAAATTTCGGGATTCGAACGTGTACGTTTACCGATATATCAAAGCACTTCTCATAATGGATTCTATAAGTGAGTAATCAATAAACTATGTAGACAAACATTCTATTTTATACTGTCGATTCATGAAAAAATTACTTTTTAGAAACTATGCAGTTGATCGAGAAGGACGTAGTACTATTATTGCTGGTACTCCAGGACAAAGATATGTTGATAACGTTTTCTTTAATCCTGATAACGATTATGAAATACTTACTATAAATAGATCACAGTAAGGATTGATAACATATATAATTATTAAAAAAAAAGAAACGAAAAATATTTTACATGTTGTAATTTTTTTTTTTTTTTTTAAGGGAATTAGAAATGTGGAGATCTCATGTAGATGCTCGTTACAATTGGTGGAGTTACAACGAAACCTTGGCCGTAGCTGGAAGAATTCGAGATCGTGGTGATTCTTCAGAATTGTTACAGGTTGATTATCAACCTTTCCACATGAACAATAAGTCCGTGTTAAGTGGTAAATGTCCACCTGCTTGGGACTTAGTTGGTGATACTTGTTACATTTATATCGGTGCACCTATGGACTTTTACAGTGCACGTGATTTTTGTCGAGTAAGTATTTTTCACAAATTGTAATTGTTGATCTATGAAAATCAAAAGTAATAGATAAATAGAAATGATTTTGTTGATTTCTAGGCAGCAAACGCATCGATGCCTTTCATCATGGGTGATTATTTAGAACTTTGGAGATTTTTAAAAAAACAACAAGAACGTTTTGATTATTCTGAACGTGTTTGGGTTCAACAACTCGAACGTGTTGATCAATGTACTATTTTTACCTATCAAACTATCGAGGTAGATTATTGTGCTCAACCTAATCCTTTCCTCTGTGAAATTGGTACGTATATAAAATCATTAATAATACTTTCTAATTTATAAAACGAGTCAGATGATATTCCAAAGACTTTATGCATGATTTATAGATCCTAAAGTTTACATCGATCCACTCTCATGGAGAAAGGATATCGTTGCTGTAGGAGTATTGGGAGCTTTAGGTGTAGCATTGGCTTTGTTAACAGCTGCCATTGTATTATGGGTGTCTAAATCGAAAAAACGAAAACTCGAACGATTAGAAAGGCGAAATTCTATTCGTCAATCTTTGCATTCTCTACGGTCAGTTGGTTCAACGTCTGGATTTACAGAATTGGCTTATCGGCGAAAACCTATTGCAGTAAGTGAGATTATCATTAATCTTCTTTCAATCGAACAACACTTTCCACATATTATACTTTATTTTATAGACGAAACAATCAACAGACACATTAAACTCCAAATCGTTAGATTACAAAAGGATGCTTAATGGTGGAAGTATAGACTCCATGGACAAATCTCAATTAAATTCTTCCATGGAAGATAATCAAAGTTATGACGTATACGAGGCACATAATCCACGATATTCTCCAAGTACAAGTGACTTTAAGAATACCGTACAAACTTACTCTACTGCACAAAGTACAGAAAATCCAGTATTCGACTTGACCTATCGTAACGAAGGCTTTCGGAATCATTCAACATTTGCTTCAAGAAACAACAGTGACTGGCCATTGGATAGTACCACTGATGCTGTACCTGAAAATAGTCAAAACACTGATAATGTTAACGAAAGTTCTTACCTCAACAATGCTTCTACGTTACCTTTACACTCGAGTCTAGCCTTGACAGATTCCATGAGTGAATTAAAGCGTGACATTGAAACTACAGCTGGTTATGGACAAGTGGATTATGATAAAATTCGTAACTACGATACAGCAACTTTAACACCGAGTCAAGCATCCGAACCTGTTCCTGAATATCCATCAGACTTCAATCCTCCTCTTCCACCTCATCCTTATCATTATGATCAAGAAAGTCGACCAAGAAGCGAAGCTCTTCTCGAAACAAATTTAGATATCGGCGAAGAGAAACCTCTTCGTTCCAAGAGCGAAGTTTTATTAGAAACAAATCTCGATTCGTTTTTGGTAAGTGAACCAACCGAGCTGACTCAACTCTCAGCTGGTGCACGAAGCAAGAGTCAACCTTTGGAGACAGCTATGTAGAAACTCTAATCGAGTCATCTATTCGCGAATTTACGCGAGAATATGAGACTGTAAGAATTTTGTTACCTCGTTTACCTTACGAATAACACGTTCACTAAAGCTTTCACATCGAACGAAAGCATCTTATCAAACGTTGGTACTTGAGTAAAAAAAAAAATCTTTTCGTGTGATCTTCCTCGAGTGAAAATGCGGTGCAATATAACAATTGCATTTTATAAATGATAATAATAATAATAGTAATAATAATAATAATAATATTAATAGTAATAATACAATTATAAAGAGATCTCAATACTCGAACGTCGTGTTGTACCTTTGATCCTGATGATTTAGGATCAACGAACGATCGGATTTTCGCACGAATACATAGATTTGTGCAATGTGCCTTGAACTCTCGCACAGAAATTCTTTTTACTCCAAAGAAGACTTTTTTTCCTTGTTAGCTGAACTTGAACTCTTTTCTCTATGAGTTTATTATATCAAGCATACTTGTCGTTTTCTGATTTAGCGAGTGAGTCGAACAATGTGAATGATGATACAAACGTTTTGTTTGTTAATAATCATCGAATATATATAATTTGTTATCAATTATTTAAGATTATGTTTGATTATTTTTATTTATGATCTAACCGAACAATGTCAAGAAATTAGATTACAATCGTATCTGACAAATATGTGACGTTTTTAAATCAAACGATCGATTTATAGATTGACACCGTATATTAACGTCTACGTAAAAGAATTTATGTAAACCTACGATGATTTTAATACTGCCAATCATGCCCAAAAGAGTTCTGCCTTCTCGATGAGTGAGAAACTCGCCTAAGTAGTCCAAATTGTGATACATAAACTCGAGCGAGTCTAAAGTAGTATACACTCTAGGTTTAATTATTAATTGTTAATTCACTCTTCGTTATATCATCAATTAAGAAAATGATTCATTGAACGAGTCTATTGTTAAGAAGGACTATATCATTCAATGCAAAATTATGACTATTTTTAACGAACAAAACTGATAGGATAGACTCGATTGGAAATAATCAAAATTTTTTCTTTTAATGAATAAGTTTAAAAATTTTATACATGTTTTATATAATTTTATATATATGTGTGTGTGTGTGTGTAGATATATATTTGAACTTAACCGAATCATTTATTCGATGTGGTCCTTCTTAAACAAAATGATGATCTCGTGAAAAAAAAGAAACATCATAAATATTATAACTAAATAATCCGTCCGTTTGTTATAAGTTTATCTTGTGTGTAAAAGCACAAATTTGAGCGAGAATTATCTTTCTACGAGAGACATTATATATATATATATTTTATATATATATATGTATATATATGTGTGTATATATATATGTATGTATATATATATATATATGAGGTTCATTTCAAATATCTTCCTTAAAGTGAAACACATTTTAAAGTAAAAAAAAGTCACAAATTTTTCAAATGAACCATTATATATATGTATACTATATATATATATATATTATATATAAACAATTAAATATTATACATATAATTATAAGATAATAGATTAACACAATGAAGTTAAACTTCATTCATTTCTTTCTTTTTCTTTTCTTTTTTACAATGAAACAGCGATATAACTATAATTGTATTACTTCCACGAAACTTACCTTTTACCTCTATTTTATATATGTATATGATTCGTATTAATTACATATATTTATATATCTATATATTTTTTCTCGATTCGTGGATTTTCACTATGCATGTGTATGCACGAAAAAAAAAATAAGAACAAAAAATCGAGCTAAGACAAATGAACAAACAATAAATAAATAAATAAATAAATAAATGAGATTTTTGCAATGAACATTAGAAAGATCTATGTATATAACTTCATTTCATCCTGTCAATATGGTTTATGGTATAACAAGAAAAAATCAAATGCTTTCAAAACAATATCGAATATATTAATATTAATATCGTCAATATAACATAATTATATAAATATCGAATTCAGGTTACTATTTTATCGTCGCCGTCCTGGCTGAGGCTGTAAACGAAGAAGGAGAATTGGCGATGATCATTTCGATTTGACGAAATCGCAAATTATTTGTGCGTCGGTGATTACGAGAAAGTGGTCTAAGTAAAAAATTTTTGAATAAAATTTATTTATTGCATAATTCGTATAATTGGATTATCGCTATTACGAATTATGCAATGAACGATTTTTTTATTTTTTTATTTTTTACCTAGATCACGTTTCTACAATCACTGGCTCATTTATATGTAGATGATAGAGGATATGCACTATGTGCGACGTTATTTAAATTAAAAAAAAAAAAACAGGGCGTAGAAAGAGGAGAGAGAGAGAGAGAGAGAGAGAGAGAGAGAGAGAGAGAGAGAGAGAGAATAAAAAGAGTTTACGTGCACACGCCTCATGCATTATATCAGGATGCACAACTTTTTCGCCAAAAGGCACATAATTCTATAGTAATAAATTCTATATTGTGTGCGTCTGTCGTGTGTGTACATGTATATGCGTGTGTGTTTGTGTGTATGTCTGTGTATATATATATATATATATACGCATTTTTATATATATATATATATCTGTATATATATATTTGTATGTATCTCTATTCATATTATATATGTATATATATACAATTGCCTACTATACTAATTACGCGAGGAGGCTCACGTCGAGATCGAGCTATAAACGCGAGTACTTTCGTTGCTCAGAGAGAAATCATATATTAGTCAATATTTTTCTTTTAATTAAGATGATTTTTATCATCTTATACAATTAGATTAAATTCGAGTGAATTAATAAAACGAGAAAAGATTTTAATATATTCTTTTACAAAGTAACAAAAGTCAGATTAATATTAAATTTATACTTCAGACAGATAATGCGTGTGCATATCTACACACACACACACACACACATATATATATATATATATGTCTGTTTAATTAAATCAAATAATCGCAAACGTAGCTTCTTCACGAATCTTAAAGATATTTATACGTATATGAGATTTCACTTTGTGGCATCGAAAATACGTTCATTTGATCTCTATTGTACGAGTTACGTTAGGAAAGAAAAGAAAAGAAAAGAAAAAAAAATAAAATAAAATAAAAAGAAAAATAAAATAAAATAAAATATAATAAAATAAAACAGTAATTATTGCACCGATCGTGCGAAGAATGCACGAGTAAATAATTGAGTCTCCTTCGAACTTAATATTAATTTCCGTCTCGTTTGAAGGAAAAATCGCTGAAGAACGAAGAACGAATCGCGTGGCAACGGCAGTAAGTCTATATAATGAGCGTTTCATTGCAAATAAAATCCTTTTTTGTTACAAATGGAATGTTACACGGGTGCGCGCGCGCGCGTGCACCCTTGAATGAATCGTCCTTGACGATGAATTATTTATTTGCATCGGAACAAAAAAAAATATATATATATATATATATATATGAAACCGATGATGACATCATGGAGGTGAACAAAAGGAATGCAATGAAACGATGATATAATTCGATAATAAGGATAACCCTCTTACGAAAGAGAGAGAAAGAGAGAGAGAAAGAGAGAAACTTAAGAAAAGTTAAAATAGAATCTCTCTGAAATAGCCACGATTATGTCGATGAAATCTCTTATCGATGCTATTTTTTTTATCAGCACCAATGATAAAATATCACATCATCATCATCATCATCATCATCATCATCATTGTAGTCGTAGTCATCGTTTTTGTGTCGTCGTATCGTCGTATGTATATTCGTATGTATTAGGGTGCTTATTATTGTTCAGATTTACGAGACTTGATATATATATAAATACATAATTTCGAGTACTCGGATATCCAAATAATAAGAACTCTTGTATATATGTATGTATATATGTATATATGTACGTCTGTACGTATGTATATATGTATATATGTACGTCTATATGTATGTATGTATGTATGTATATATGTACGTATGTATATATGTACGTATACATGTATACTCCTGTATTCTAAAAGTACTAATAATCGATACGTGAAAAGATTAAACGGAGAGACACATAATAATCGGAAGACATTCGTGATATTTGCTGTTATAAAAAGTCCGTCTTAACGTAAGAAAAGAAATTAACGCGATTGTCACGCAATTCGTAAATTCCTTCGAATAAAGACAACGTACGCAATAATATAGGCAAGCTGATTCGCGAACATAGCAACGAGTAACGCGATCTATGTATATTTATCACGAGGATTGATACACAAGTACAAAGGCTGTTTACAATGAAACGTACGAATTATTTTTTTTAAGAAACAAAAAGAAAAGAAGAACAAAAAAATCGGGACGTTTCATTATGTACACCCGATATTTATCCGAGCTAGAAACGAGCGGCTAATTAACGAATAACATATAACGAAGGTAAATTTCTCACATTAAGGAATATATTAAGTTTCATAAAATATAAAACTTATTAAATTAAGTTAAGGGCTTTCCTTCAACGAATCGATGAAGAATGCTAACGATTCGAAAAAAGAAAGAAAAAAGTAATAACGATCGTTGAACATAACGAACGCGTATACTACTACTATTACTAATAATAATAATAATAATAATAATAATAATAATAATAATAATAATAATAATAATAATAATAATAATATTAATAATAATAATAATAATAATAATCATCGTCGTCGTCGTCGTCATCACCATTATAATCATCATCATTATTATTATCAACGATACGATCCTGACTATTCTTTTCCGATCTTTAAATTCGATTTTGAAAAGAAAGATCCAAATTCATACTTTCACGTTCGCAACGATCGACGACGGAATATCGTTGAAGATCACATTCTTATCGATTATAATATGCTCTCACAGCTTCCTCATTTTATACGTCAATCTCCATTTCATATATTTTAAATATGTCTGCACAATAACGTAGTACCTACTCTCTTGAAAATAAGGAACATCGCCGATCAACGTTATCACATGCAACGTTATTAACGATACGATTTGTATATAAGTAAGTAATATAAAAAGAGAGAGATAGAGAGAAAAAGAAAGAGAGAGAGAGAAAGAGAGAAAGAGAGAGAGAGAAAGAGATACATATGTATCTTTCCTTCTTTTTCTTAATCGAAATAACAATTATTTCCTAACGATTGGATTATAAAAGAAATTTCAGATAATACGCTTATTATTTTTAATCGTATTAACTCGAGAGGATCAGAAGAAGAGGAAGAAGAAAAAAAGTTGAAGAAAGACAGAGACAGAGAAAGAAGAAAGATAAGTGGAAATTCGAAGGATACTTAAGAAGAAAAAGAAAAAGAAAAATGAGGCTACAAGCTCTGCACCTTGTCTTACGATCGCTCGTGTCTGTCTTTGGACTAGAAAGAAAAAAAAAAGTGATGCCCAAATGACATGTGTGGTATGTTATAGAAGGATCTATTAGAAAAGGATCAACGAGTTAGATCCTTTTTCTTTTTATGCATTTTTCCATCCTTGTACTTTTCTCTCGTCTAACGAAGGAAATCATTAAAACGATGATTAAATGACGAGAACGTAAAAAACTTTTCTTCTTTCGGATTCTTCTATCTGCCTTTTTTGTTGTCGTTATTTTTTTTCCTCTCTTTTTTTTTCTTTTTTCTTTTTTTTTTTTTTTTTGGAATAATTACGACACGTACGATGATACGCAAAACTTTCCTATGTGTATTTGTTTGTGTGCGTGTATGTATCTGTATCTGTGTGTGTGCGTGCGTGCGTGCGTGCGTCTGTCTGTATACATTATACGTATATAAATTCCTTCGAATCGATGGAGAAAACACATTCTGTTCGATCGACTTCGAATGTGAACGAACAGGGGCCAGAAACAAGTTCGCTAAAGTATTTCGGCTCATGGTCAGACCATAAAAACCTCGACGAAGGGACTGCATTCTGGTTGGTGATGCCCCGGCAAGGCAATACGTTTTTCTGCCTCCACGCGTGTCAGAGTTGCATCGAGACGAGGTTCCGCGGATGGTGACGTTCCTGTCGTCACTGCCGCGGTTCCTGGTCCTAGTTGTAAACACTCGGCAGGTGTTAACTACAAAAGATATAATTGAGTTA